>NW_020954723.1:27161408-27390253 GCF_900497805.2 Vombatus ursinus
CTTACTCTATTATTTTTAATCTCTTACTCTATTATTTTTAATCTCTTACTCTATTATTTTTAATCTCTTCCTATCTACTGCCTCCTGCTCTGCTACTTACAAACATATGCATGTATTCCCCATTCTTAAAAAAATATCCTCACTTGACCCTGGTTATTGTCCTGTATCTCTCTTCCCCTTCACAGCTAAACTTTAAAAGCCATTTACATTAAGTGACTATCTTGTCAACCCTCTGTAATCTGGTTTCTAACCCCATTATTCAACTGAAGCTGTCCTCTCCAAATTTATCACTGTTCTCAACTTCCAAAACTAAAGACTTTTTCTCTATCCGGATCCTTCTTGACTTCTATAGAGCATCAGGCACTGTTAATCACTTCCTTCTGGATACTTTATCCTCATTAGGTTTTCATGTCAATGTTTTCTCCAGGGTCTTCTGTTTGTCCAGCCACTCCATCTCAGTCTCCTTTGGTAGTTCCACATCTATGTGATGTCCACTAAGTGTGGGTGTCCTTCAAGGCTGTGTCCTGAGTTCTCTTCTCTTCCCTCATATTATCTCATCATCTCTGTAGAGATGTTCATCAATAGAGATGAACAATGGTTCAATTGTTGCAGTCATGTCTGATTCTTCGTGACCTTTTTGGGGTTTTCTTGGAAAAGCTACTGGAGTGGTTTACCATTTCCTTCTCCAGCCCATTTTATAGGTGAGGAAACTGAGGCAAACAGGGTGAAGTAATTGTCCAGGGTCACACAGCTAGTAAATGTCTGAGGCCAGATTTGAAATCATGAAGATGAATCTTCCTGCCTATATACTATACACTATGCCACCTAACTACACTATGGAGATGATTCCCAGATCTATATATTCAGGCCTACATAATTAACTGGTTTTTAAACATCTAGAACTAGATGTCCTATAGGCATCTCAAACTCAACATGTTAGAAGCAGAATTCATTATCCTTCCCTCAAACCCTTCCATCTTCTCAGTTTCTCTATTACTTTCAAGAGCACCACCATCCTCCCAGTTACTGAGGCTCATAAAATTAGTGTCATACTCAACTCCTCCCTCTCACCTCTCATTCCTAATATTTTGCTAAATCCTGTCAATTCTAGCTTTGCATTAGCTCTCCCATAAGCCCCCTTCTCTTTTGATACCACCCCCACCCTCATGCAGGCCTTTGTCACCCCATTATTAATGCAAGAGCCTTTGGGTTGGTCTCCTTGCCTCCATTCTCTCTTATACTCCAAACTCTCTTCCACACCCTTGCTCTAAGGTGATTTTTCTAAAGGGTAAGTCTAACCTCTATTTGTTGAGCTCCAATGGCACCTATGTTTTGACATTAAAAAATTAAAAAATTTGACATAAAAAAACCTAGTGCCTTCCTATCTTTCTAGTCTTCTTGCATATTACTCTCCCCCATAAACTATGTGTTCCAACAATCCTGGACTACTTACAGAAATTCAAACATATCATCCCATCTCCCTTTTCCATGTCTGTACTACTTCCCATGCCTGGAATTTGCTGCCCCTCACCTCTGTTTCTTAGTTTTCTTGACTTCTTTCAAGAATCAGCTAAAAGCCCACCTACTCGGTCCTTTGATTGAATACAGACTCTTAGGGGAGAGTGGGACACCTCTTTTTCTGATTTCAGGAAACTTCAACTTATTCGCTCTCCCCCTCCCAACTTAGGAAGCCCCTAATCTTTCCTCCAATCAGAAATCAGATTACCTAATCTTGTATCCTAGTTTATATCCTGTTGTTTTCTTTTAATGCATAAAACCTGTCTTCCCCTGTATTTGGGTTCTAGTGCCAAACATGGGTAAGCATTGTTTAATAAATCAACATGCTCAGGAGGTTGAACCTTTGTTTCCTCAGTTATTTCACCTATCACACCTAGAATAAGAAATCAAAATCTTGTAGGAGTGAGATAAGGTACATATTAGGTCCATCAACCTGTCTGCTACTGGAGTGTCCCAAAGATGCTTTCACCAAGTCTATACAAGACGAATCTACATTCCAATGCTTTAATTCAATTACAAAAAAGCAATTATTTTACCCACTTATGCAACAGACCACAAAATAATAAATATAAAAGAATAAGAATAAAATAATAAATACAAAAAAAATCAACATAGCGGTCTGTCCCAGGAAAACTTCTTTCTGAACTTCATAAAAAAAAGGACAAGAACAAGATAATAACAGCTGACACAGGAGAAATTTCAGCTGGGGAGAAGTTAGGAGAGGAGTAGTGTGCAGATTGAGAAGGCTCAGAAAGGAGATGGGGAAGGGGCTGGAAAGGGGTTAGACCACCACACTTCCACTTTAAGATTTTGCCTCACATCATTCCTTTGTGGGACAGAAGATTTTAGACAAAAGAATAGTGCTAACCTGACAGATCTCACTGAAAACTTTCCAAATGACATCTTCACTACAAAGCCTGTTTAGATTTTAAAGTCAAATGAGGCAGCAATAAAGAGAGGGGGAAAAATGAATGTAGATCAACTCCATTCACTTTTGGTGAATGCTTACCAGTGCTTTGCTGGCCTTTATTTCTATTTTTGTTACTCTGTAGTGTCTGGGGCTGATTACTAAATGAACTGAGATCCAGCTGTTATCTATATTGCTCAGTTTTCATTCATGCCAGATCTTACTCATTAGCAGCCGTTCGTTTTTTACTTGATTTGGCAGCTGTAAGTAAAAGTCAATGAAGTTTCAGCTCAAAGGGGGAAAAAATGACATAACAGTCTCATAGCAGGAGCATGTAGGCCACAGTGATTCTATAAAATGAATTCTGTAGCAGATTCTCAGCTATGGGTTCTGTTATTCCATTTAATTTCATCAGGACATGTTCTATTGTATTCATTCTGGACACACCTAAGCTTATCTTGGTAATAAATAGCACCACATACATCTTGGAATTTCACAGAAACTCACTGCACAACTCCCTTTATATGCCATATGTGTGAAAAAGAAGAAAAATGAAATTATATTCAACTCCGTGTCGTAGCAATATCATAGCCATTGAGAGTTTGGCTTTAGAAAAATAAATGTGCTTTCAAAAAGTCTATCTACACTGTTCATTCATCCTTATTTCTGCTGCTTTCGTCAAATTTCTAACTTGCAAAATGAGGATGAAACTCAATGTGCTGCATAAATATTAAAGCTTTGAGACTATTATAGATGAAAAATGGAACCCTTTCTCTCACCTCCAGAAGTCTGAAATCTTCAAGTCCTTATTGATTAGAGAGAGTGCTTTGAGTCAGACATTTTACAGATGAGCCAACTGAGGAGAAGAGAGGTGGAGTCTCCTGTCCCCAAATCACACAGCTAATGCAGCAGAGCTGACATTCAAATCCAGAGAACTCCCATTCCAAATACGGTATTCTTTCCACCACACCACAAAGACTCAACTGTCACCCTGAGTCCCCAGAATTGATACAGTGTCTTTCTTCTAACTCTGAATCCTTATATGAATTCTATAAGTTGCCCATATTTCTCCATTAAGAGACAAGAGAGGATGTGACTGGCACCAGCAATGTAAACAGAGGTCTTCTGAGATTGAGGTAAAAACTCACCTTCAGAAAGCAGTGTTCTCAGGCAGCTATTGATTTACCTGGTACTTGACTTCTCAGCTGAAATACCAGCTCCTAGAGCGATATCAATTAACAGCCTGCATTCTCAGCTGTTTGCTGTCTCGTGTTGTATGGCAATTAGACTTGCTCAAACTCCCTAGTTCCGTCTGCTGCTTTGCTTTCCCCCACTGGTGGCTCTGGTATTTTAACCCTCCCCACATCCCCAACATGGGCAACTATTCCTGTCTGCCATGGACCCAGCTACAAAACTAAGCCTAACTCTTTCAAGCCAACACAGATGTTACTCCCAGACCCTCATTATTCAGCTGTATCTCTCCTTCATTCCCCCATTCAGGGATGTGAATTGAAGTCTATATATCAGCAGATTCAATTCATTAAACATTTACAAAGTGTTTGCAAAACACTGTGCTCAGGGCTAGAGAATGAAACTATAAGCATTGACTTTTATAATCTTGACCATGTCAAAGTCATATTTTCAAAGCATTCTACTTGGATGTCCATCCACAGAGGCGACCTGGTGGCTGTAGATAGAAGGCTGGGCCTAGTTAGGAAGAGCTGAGTACAAATCTGGCCTCAGAAACTTACTGGGCAAGTCATTTAACTTGTTTGCCTCAATTTTCTCAACTATAAAATGGGGATAATAATAGCACCTACCTTGCAGGGTTGTGTGAGTATCAAATGAGATAATATTTGTAAAAAGTGCTGGCACACAGTAGGCATTCTATAAATATTTATTCCTTTCCTCCTTCTCCAAAGAAAGATGGAAACAGGAGTGCAATCCTTTCTGGAGAAATGTGCTGTGTGATGAACTTTTTGATACTCTGGCAACACTAGACAAGTCATCTGTGACATGTGCACAAGACAGTGACTAAACTATTTGGAATCTTGGAGGAAGGGATTTCTTCCAACAATTGTCTCCAATTTTTTTTGATCATGTGCCTCTCTAAGTTAAAATTTTTGAGCTTGGACCCCCAAACATGTATGTTTACTTATTGACGAATTATGTGTGCATTCTACTTCACTAAAAATGATATACATTATAAAGCTTACATAAAAATAGAAATTTAAAAGGAAGAGAACATAATATTTGATCCTAGAGTCAATTGGGAGCCACTGAAGTTTACGGAGTAGTAAAATTAGAATTAGACCTGCCCTTTCTGAAAATCACTTTTATGTCTTTGTGGAAGATGGAATTAGAATGAGAAGAGACTTGAGGCAAGGAGAATTACGGTGTTGTTGTTGAGTCATGTCCAACTCTTTGTGACCCCATTTGGGGTTTTCTTTGCAAAGATACTGGAGTTGTTTGCCATTTCCTTCTCTGGGTCATTTTATAGATGAGGAAACTGAGGCAGACGGGGTTAAGTGACTTGTGCCCAGGGTCACACAGCTAGTAAGGATCTGAGGCTGCATTTGAACTCAAGCAGCTGAGCCTTTCTGACTCTAGACCTGGTACTCTATCCACTGTGCCACCTAGCTGCTCTGGAGAATTAGCAGTGCAGGTGAGAGCAAATGAGGGCTCAAACTGAAATGGTGGCAATGTGATTAGAAAGGGTCAGATGGGAGAGATGTGGAGGTAGAAATGACAAGGTAACATCCATTCTATTCTTTCTTTTGACCTTGTCCCTCCTCGGAAGTGTTTGCTTCTGATTACCCCCTCTAAGGTAACATCTGATTGGATAAGTGGGTATGGGTGAAGGAAAGTGAGGAGCTGAAGATGATTCTCAGGTTGTGAGATCCTGTATGAATAGAAGGATGGTGGAGCCCTCCAAAGTAATAAGGAAGTTTGAAAGATGGGTGGGTTTGGGGAGAAAGATAATTTAGTGATACCTATAATCCAGATCATAATTCATCCATGATGAGCATGACCCAGATCACGATCCATTTATGTCTGCTCATACCCAATGACTCACTCTGTTCCACCCAAAATGAAAATGGGTGAGGCTAATTCTTATTCACCAATCAGTGTACCTCCCTCCCCACCCCCAACCCCACTCCAAGCACAAAGCAGTCAGTCACAAGGTGATCTGGGAGGCATCATTTTCTCAGTGGAACTTAATGCACTTAGTTCAAGTTATAGTTGCCCTTAGCAGTTAACACCCAGCTCAGTAGGGGCGTTGTACATGAGGAGAAGACTGAGTAGGGGAATGTTGTGGGATAAGTGTAGGTATGACTGAGTTGTAGACGAGGCTTGTGACTGGCTATCATAGCAAAGGTGGGATGTGACTGGTCTTCTTATCTTCTGATTGGTTATCAAGTGCCATTTGAGGGCCATGCCTACAGCCTCCCTATAGCCCCCCCTCCTCCGCCACAATTGGGAGACCACTAATTCAAAGATTCATTCCTTTAGCTCTCTATGATGTTTTTAAAAAGGTTGAAATACATGAACACAAGGTACTTTGGCCTAGAATTTAGAAGATTTTCCAAAAAAAATGTTCTGCTTATTGCCAGCCTTTAACGCAAACATGCATAGATTACATCTTCAGAATCATTACATTCCAACACTATATTAAACAGACAGATCACATAAATGATTGGCAGGGCTAGGCAAATTATCATTCCATTAAGAAAAAAAAAACTGAGGCATGGAGGAATCTAGAAAAGTAGAAACAAAATCTATGGCTCCAAAAACCAAGAAGTTTAATTTTGAAGGAAACATGTGGAATGCATTAAAAACTGAATAGACTTCTTCATTGACAGAAGCATTTTCTATGCAGTATGATGTCACCACATCAAGGACACCTTGGTACCATGCATGAGTCTACTTATGGGCCACTAGAGTCCAAAATGTAAAAATGCTGTAAAAATTCTATTCCATTAATATTAATAGCTTCCTATCTTAAGTGTCTGCTTGCATTTCTTCCTATACAATGGTCAAATGGGGGTTCTGGTGCTGGCTTTTGGATTAGATTGGCCACCAGTGCCAAACTTGAAAAGTCAAATTAATAATGACGTTTTGTAAAATTTTCCTATTCTACCCACACAATTCTGGTGCATATGGTCCCTCCCCTCCATTTTTCCCCATTAAAATTAGACATATTAGAAACTGAAGCAAGGAAGGAGTTTGATGCCAAAGAGGGTCACCTAAATAAATACTGGTGGCTCCCAGAAGTGCGGGCTTAGTATTTTATTAACAGTATTTTGTTTGGAGATACAATAATGTATAGTGAAAAGAGAACTTAAAAAGAAACCTGGGTTCAAATCCTACCTCTAACACTTGTTAGCAATGCACAGGACAAATCACCTAACTAATTCAGTGGTGCCAAACTCAAATAGAAACTGTATATTGACTTAGAAAGCCATAAGTAAACATTATCTATGTTGTATTTTGTTTTTTATTTATTTTGGTAAATATTTCCAATTACATTTTAACCTGGTTCATGATGCATCAGGGAGTTGCAAGTTTGTCACCTCTGACCTACCTCACTGAGCCTCAGTTATTTCATGTGTGTAATGGGATACTAATACTCAGAGTACCCATTTCATAGTAGACACAACCTTTAGGAAATATGGAAATGCTCTATAAACATCAGCTAGTACTGTTGTTATTACTACTCTCATTGTCTGTAGGTGGCAGAATTAAAGCATCAAATCCTCTAGTCTTACAGAGTCCATCAGATCCTCTCTGGCCCCATACACAATTCCTTTTAAGGGGCTTAACTAAAGTCTTCCTTACCAGATACTTGACTTTGTTCTTTGTTTTGTTTTGTTTTTTTAAAGGCAACTGGGGTTAAGTGACTTGCCCAGGGTCATATGGCTAGTAAGTGTCAAGTGTTTGGTCTGAGGATGGATTTGAACTCAGGTTCTCCTGACTTTAGGACCGGTGCTCTATTCACTGCGCCATCTAGTTGCCCCCTCCTTTGGGTTTTGAATCCATCTATACAATCAGTAAAATTCCCAAGTACAACTGAACCAAATTAAAATGTAATTAGGAAACCATTTAATAAAATAAATAAAAACACAACATAGACAATGTTAATTAGTGGTTTCTAAATCAATATACAGCCAGCAGAAATCCATTTCTATTTGAGTTTGATGCCACTGTCATGAAAGACCCACAAGGCATGCCCAAGTCCCTCAACCAATCCAAACAGATTTTCCATTGTGTCTAATTAAAATGGTTTTAATTGATTTATTGGTGACTGATACCTGGGTCCCCCGACCCCCACACACTTAGTTCAAATATCTGGCTCACTGAGATGAAAGTATCAGGAGATTAATTGGAGTGGGGTGATTATGCCCCTCTACCCTTACAAAGTAGTTAACTAGGGGGCAGCTAGGTGGCGCAGTGGATAGAGCACTGGCCCTGAAGTCAGGAGGACCTGAGTTCAAATGCGACCTCAGATCAAACAGTTGACATGTACCAGCTGTGTGACCCTGGGCAAGTCACTTAACCCCAATTGCCTAAAAAAAAAAAATAAAAAACAAAAACAAAAATAAAGTGGTTAACTTATGAAGATAAGTCAACCTGGGTTGACTTATCTTCCTAAATGCCTCACTTCCACATCTAGAAATAATTCTAGAAGTAGAGAAACAAAGACTTCCTACTACAGAGAACAAATGACTAAATACTGCTGTTTTAATAAGGCTGATAGGGCATGAAGTCCACCTCGCTAAAAGAAATTTAAATAGAACAACAGTCGTGATGTCAGTATCACTGAGGAGAGAGGTAACCTTGGAACAAAACTGCCTTCTGGGGGACCCTGTCGGTTTATTTTTATCTGCTTAATCCAAAAGATAGCTCAGGAACTTCCTTTTGGCAAACACTGCCTATGGGGAGATGCTAGCAAATACCCAAGACAGGAAGAGATTAGTACTAATAGAATAGAATTTTCACAATGCCTGTCCTTTTCACCCCAGTGTTCTATAAGTAGAATCATACACGGCTAACAGAGCATCACTAGCATGGCAACATGACATCATGCAGATTATACTTCTGGTCCTTCAACTGATAAGACACTTCAGTTTGTAGTTAACCACCATCAAGTTATCAAGTCTGATTGGAAACACCTTGTTTTAAGGCAGCTTGTCTGTAAAGTGATAACGTGACTAGTTCCAATTAAGTGCATCACATTGGAATGGATGAAAGAAAGCAAAAGCAAGAGAAAAAGAGAGAGAGGGGAAAAACTTTTCTACTGAAAGGCCCCATCTTTTTACTGCTAATTACAACCATATAAAACACTTACCCAGTAAGAGCTGAAAGGTATGAATTAGGGGTTTTGAGGAGAGGTTAGGAATAGAGTTTGCCAAAAATTCATTGGCAAGAAAAGTAGGAAGTTTTTAATTCCCTGTTGTCCCTATGTTAGGTTATAAAGAGAAAAAAGAAGTATGTATCTCGGTGTCTTTTCCCTATATTCATTTCACAAAAAAAAAAATTAAAAATAATTTCAAAGCCTCAGGACCCAAATCTCATGATCTCCCTTGATCTGATAATTATATATATTGTATATTATATTATATGTGTATAATATATATGCTCTGATAATTATATATATTGTATATATACATATGTATGAGAATTCATATGTGTATATAAGTATATGTATATGCATGCACATATATAAAAGATCTGGGTTAAAATCTTACTTAATAACTGTATGATTTTGTCTCTAATTCCCTGATCTCCAAGATCCCTTCTAGCTCTAAGATCCTTTGGGTTATAATCCATTATAATTTAAAAAGTGATTTTCTCACAACTCTGTGAAAGTGTCTTATTATTCTTATTTTGCAAAATAGGAAACTGAGGTTTATTAAAGTACAGTGATTTCTACAGTCACAGGTATAGCACTGTTTCATAGGTGTAGTTATCTTCCCACCTACACTGTATACTCCTGAAAGAGAGGAAATGTTTGTTAATGCTGTTATGTCTTGCTCTGTGCCTCACTCACCACCGATCCCCTTCCCAAGCCCATCCCCACCCCCAGCATCACAGCATCATTTCCATGAACATAGAGCTAACTTCCAATAAATAGGTGCTGAATTGTTTTTATCTACTCTCTCATCTCCTCAATCCATCCTCCACAAAGTTGCCAAATTTCTAAAGCAAAGATCTGACCATGTCACTCTCCAGAATACGAAGCTTCAGTGATTCCCTACTGTCTCTACAAACACCTCTGTTTGGTGTTAAAAGCACTGTACAATCTGGCTCGAAACTATATTTTGAGATGTCCACTCTCTAAGGATCCCAAAACTGGCCTCTTTGCTTTTCCCTATATGTGATATTCCAATTCCCATCTGGGCCTTTACACAGACTGACTCCCATGTCCAGAATGTCTGCTTCCCCTCCTCAGCTGTGTCTCTCAGTTTTCTTCAAGGTACAAATTCCATCTTCTACAAAAAAAAATGATTCCTCCAGTTAAGTGTCCTTATTTTGCCTAGTTTCATATTTATTTGTTTTTGTACTGATTCCCCACTACTGCAGAAAGTAACTTTCTTTTTTTTAAAGCATATTTCCATACTGGTCATGTTGTGAAAGAAGAAACAGACCACACACACACACACACACACACACACACATATACACACACAAATAAAGTGAAAAAAGTATGCTACATTCTGCATTCAGACTCCACCTGCTCTTTCTCTGGATGTGGATAGCATTTTTCATCATGAGTCCTTTGGAACTGTCTTGGATCTTTGTATTGCTGAAAAGAGATAAGTCTATCATAGTTGATCATCTCACAATGTTGCTATTACTATGTAGACCATTCTCCTGGTTCTGCTCACTTCATTTTTAATCAGTTGATGTAAGTTTTTCCAGGTTTTTCTGAAATCCACCTGCTCATCATTTCTTAGAGCACAACACTATTCCATTAGAATTTAAGTTTCTTAAGAGCAAGTACTGCTTCATTTTTGTCTTGGTATCTCCAGTGCCTAGCACAGTGCCTGGCCTATAATGCTTAATAAATACTAGCTGAATTGAATGAATGAATGAAGTAGCTTACTGGTTTGGGGAATAGGGTTTTCCATCGGAGGTAAAGGATTTCATTTATTCCAATACATTCTAACATTCAATGGATGCCTTTTCTTAATCACAGATTATAGGGCTTTATGAGACCTCGAGAGAATCTACTCCTGTGTCTGACCTATTCTTCCATTTTCCCAGGTATTTTTCTGGTCTCTAAAAAATACTAACTGGAGATTCCATGACCTTGCTTGGTAGTGCTTTCTAGTATAACAAGATGCTTAAACAAGGAGGTTCCTTCCAATGTCTAACTTTAGTCACTTGGGTTAAAATTTGTATCAGTTCCTTTTTGCCTTGTGGAATGTAGAGACATCGTAAGTATTCAGGGGTATTACTAATAAGAGTAAGACTGGTCTAAGAATTAGATGCTAAGTTTCCAGTGGAATCAAGATGTTTTAAATATAGGAATATCATCTTTGGAAGCTACCTCATGTCACCTAGTTCAACCTTTAATTAAATGGAAATTCCTTGTACATTATCCCCTATTTACCCCCACTCCCTGACCCAGCCAAAGTGGTCGTCCAGCTTTGAAATTAGATCTCCATTGATGGGAAATTCACTGTCTCCAGCAGCAACACTTTTATTAGCAACAGCTCTAATTGTTAGAATTTTTCTCCCCTTACATGAAACATAAACTTGCCTCTCTAAAACTTTCACCCATTTTTCCTAGTTCTGCAACTGTAGACCAAGTAAAGCAAATCAAATTCCTATGACAGACAACCTTTCAAATACCTGAAAACTGCTATTATGGTTCTCCACCCCCCCACCCCAAAGCCACCTCCAGATACTATATAGCTTGTTACTGCCCTTTATAAAATCGGGCACCCAGAATTGAGCACAATCCTCTAGTTAGGGTCTGACCAGAAAAAGGTGCAACAGGGCTCTTGGCTTCCTCATCTGTGCACTCTGCATCCACTAATGCAGCCTAAGATGGCATTAGCTTTTGGGGGTTGCCACGTCATACTGTCACCCCACCATGTCATCTTCTTCAGCTAAGAGAATTGGAGGTTTAGAATCAGGTCAAGTTATTCCTCATGACAGGAACAGGTCACTGGAAAGCTTTAATTCTCTCAGGAGAAAGTAGATCACCTTGGAACATCAGTGCCAACAAGTATCTATTCACATTAACAGCAGATGACATTTATACAGAGCTCTAAGTTTTGCAGAGCTCTTGACATATATTGCCCCATATGTAAGAAGGAACTATAAGAAAGCAGGAACCATCTTACTTTTCTATTTTTATCTGTCACACTTAACAGATTGCTTTGCACAGAGTGTTTAATAAATGTTTTATTCATTGAGGTAATATAATCCTCATTTTACAAATGGGAAAACCGAGGCCTAGAGAGATTAAGTAACTTGACCAGAGCCTGCATGCCCAGAAACATGCGCACAGTGAAGACCATCAGTCAACATGCTTGGTGATCAGTCAATGCACAGTGGTGATTACCCTGAAAATATATTCCAGAAAAGCTGCAGAATCTTGCCTTTGCAAATATAATTGGATCTTTTTCTTGAAAAGGAGTCATATGGACAAAAATATTTATAGCAGCTCTTTCCATGTTAGCCAAAAGTTAGTTACTAAGGGACTGTCCTTTTATTGAGAAATGGCTAAACAAATTGTGGTATATGAATGTAGTGGAATAATATTGTGCCATAAGAAATAATGAAATGGACAATTTCAGAAGAAACCAGGAAGACTTTTTTGAACTTAAATAGAGCAAGGTGAGTAGTAGAACTGTCACTGATACAATGATAATAGCATTATAGTGACAAACAACTTTGAAAGACTTTAGGACTCTGATGAAAACAATGATAAGCCAGGAAAACAAAAGAATGAAGATGAAATAAATCACTCACCTCCTGACAGAAAGGTGATGCAGAAAGAGATATATGTTTTCAGACATGGCTAATGCAGAAACTTATTTTGCTGGACTATACAAATATATATGGAAGAATTTATTTTCTTTCTTTTTTTTTAAAAAAAATTGCTCAATGGGAGAAGGGTTAGTGGAAGAGACAGATTAATAAAAAAAAACTTGCTATTTGAAAACAAAACAAAACAAAAAAAGCTTATTCATGGCCAAAAAAATAGTGTAGATGGGAGTATGATTTCCCAACTTTTTCGTAAAACATTTCTTATAATGTGGTATAGATAGTAGAAAAAGCACTATTCTTAGGGACCTGAGTTTCATTTCCAACTCTGACCACTTACTAGCTGTAAATCTATAGACTTGCTTATAAGCAAGACACTGAACCTTTCTGGGACTTAGTTTTCTCATTTATAAAATGAGACTAACAATACCTGTTCTATCTATAGTGTTTCACAAGCCTGTGAGAAAAGTACTTCATAAACCACTTAAGTGCTGAACAAATGGGAGTTATGCCTCATCACTGGGACTTCTCAAAGGCTATGTCAGTGATAGGATCCTACGCCAAACTAGAAAGGCTTTGAACAGGCCTGGCAACAGATTCTATGTTTGTCATCTGAGGATCAGTAGACAGAATGCCAGGCCTGGAGCCAGGAAGACTCCTCTTCCTGGAGTTCAAATCTGGCTTCAGACACTTACTAGCTGTATGACCCTGGACAAGTCACTTAATGCTGTTTGTTTCAGTTCCTCATCTATAAAATGAGCTGGAGAAGGAAATGGCAAACCACTTCAGTATCTTTGCCAAGAAAACCCCAAATGGGGTCATGAAGAGTCAGACATGACTGAGACAACTGAATAAGAGCAAGAGAGGCTCTGTATCGGGTTGGCCATAGAGTGATGACATTTTCAACTATGGAAATTCTTATAAACCAGTCATAGAGGGGTTGTAATCTGTACTGATTGAAGGAATAACTACATACTGATGAAATGACCGGTTTCTGAATTACATACCACATTCTTCAAAGAATCAAAATCTTATGTCCCTGAGGGCAATGGAAAGGTTCATAGTGTATAACTAGACTACAACATCTGTGAAAAATACACAGTGATGTAAAAGATATACCCACAAAATATTAAGAGATCAATAAGAAGGTTCCCAGTTAGGCAGGTGGATCCTCTGTGGAGAAGGATTAACAGCAAGCCTAGGACAAGAACTGCAGAGAATGGGTAGACATAGATGGTTTGCAATCTACACCACAGGAAAGAGTACCCACTTCTATGAGATCAGTGAGTCACTGGAGCATTGGAATATCAATTATTAATATTATATTAATATATGATAATTTAATTTAACAAATTAACAAATATAATAATTTTATTTCCAATGTTCCAATGACTCACTGATCTCCCATGTAATTATTATTATTTATTACTACTAATAAATTGTTACTACTACTGCTAATTATTATTATTCTTATTGATAGGCATGTTTTAATGCCTTTACTTTGGTCAAAATTACTTAGTGTCACTTGGCATATTTTTTTAACTTGAAAGTATATTTTGATAAGCATGGCTGCCCACTTATTAGATAAGTAAGTGGACATGATTGTCTACCTGAAAATATCTAGGCTGGCTACAAACAAGAAAATCTCTTAACAGGCAATTTTAGGCACTCTGCTTTCAGGGGAGCTATTGACTCTTCCACACCATCATTCCATCAGCCTTTCTGCTTCTGGAGACGGAGAGTACACAGGCTATAATGGGAGTCCTAGAGTCCAAGAGGCAATGCTTGTTCCTATATTTTCACACAATTGGTTCTAACAAACATTTTCATTGCCTCATTGAATCTAGGGAGATTGTATCCAGCATGTACTTAAATAGCATTTATTGTGGTAGTATCTGGGCACTTTGACAAGCTTGCTATTTTAGTATGGAAATAGAAAATTCATGTATATGCAGAAAAATAAGATTCACAAATAATTTTACCCATCATATTCTTGGGTATATAGACCTGAAGGGTTAGAATCAGGTCCAGTTATTTTTAATGGCTGGTGCAACTCAACAGAATATTCTTGCTATCCCAGGAAAGTCTGTGATAAGGACACATTCTATGCTAAAGAAGGACAGACCAATGTCCCATGAAAAGATAAGCATCCTATTGCATCCTAAAATATGCCCAAGGATCACACGATCACAGATTAAAAGCTGGAGGAGATTGTAGAGATTATCTAATCCAACTTCCTTATTTTATAGATGACAAAAATGAGGATCAGAAAGGTTACCATGGTCACACAGCTAGTAAGTCTCAGGGGTAGGATTTGAGCCCCAGTCATCATCCTTGACTCCTCCTTATCTCTCACCTTCCCACAGCCAATCATTTGCCAAGTCTTATTAATTCTACCTGCATAACATATTTTATATCCTCCCCCACTCATATGGCTGCATCCCAGTTCAGGTTCTCATGACCTCTAACCTAGACTACCATAATAGCTTTTGGTCTCCTTGCTTCCAGGCTCTTCCTTTATTCAATTCATCCTCTGCACCAATGTCAAAATAAATATCCTAAAACAGAGTAGGGAACTTGGCACATTGGGTGGACCCCTTGTGAAGGATTTATGAGAGGATATGAATAAGAGTCAAAAAGAATGAAAGGGCATAGTTGCAATTTTGCACATTTGGAGTTAATACCTGCATCAGTAAGCTCAAAGAACTTGGAGTCTATGTGTATACAATTCTAGTCCACCAATCTCACGTGTCACTCCTCGCAAGTCTTTTCATATCATCTTACATTATTTTTATAGCTTTATATTATTTGGTCTCATTAAGATACATCTTCACTCTTTGAACATGTAGGTTGTTTTGATTTTTTTGTTAATAAAATAAATATAGCCAATGACTATTTGTTTTTACAGTTTAATCTGTTTTCCATTTCTTTTTTCTTTTTCTTTCTTTCTTTCTTTCTTTTTTTTGCTAAAGTCCAGGTAAAAGACTTGATCAGTTTGGTGACTCACTGCATAACACCGATTGCTTTCCAAAATATTTGTTGCAGGCTATGAATCAACCAACAATAATTCATCAGTACCATTCCCACCCCCATCTCCTGCCACAGCCCTGGACAAAATGAAATTTCATAATTTTTTTCTGATTTTTGTTATTCTACTTGGCATATGCTAGCATAATATGTTGTCAATGTACTTATTGATCAGTCATGTCTGACTCTTCATGACCCCATTTGGGGTTTTCTTGGCAAAGATACTAGAGTGGTTTGCCATTTCCTTCTCCAACCCATTTTACAGATGAGAAAACTAAGGCAAATAGGGTTAAGTGACTTGCCCAGGGTCACAGAGCTAGTAAGTATCTGAGGCCAGATTTGAACTCAGTAAGATGAATCATTCCGATTCCAGGCTTGGCACTCTATCCACTGAACCACTGCCCAATACACATTACTTTAATTATTAGGGAATAATCATTATTCCCTATATAATCATATATCATATATATTATAAATATATAAATAATAAATAAATTATATATAAATATAAATAAATTATATATTATAAATAATAAATAAATATATTATTATAAATATATATTATATTCCCTATATAATTATAAATAATTATTAGGGAATTTTCACTATAATTATTAACATTTTATTTTTTCTCCTTAAAAAATGTTTATGTTCTTTTCCCATTGTTCATTAGTCTTATCAGTGTGCATAGTTTTTATAGTATGCATAGTTTTTAATAGCTCCTGGGTGTTTAAAAAAAAAGATCTTTATTTGCTATGTTTATTGTTAATATATTTCTCCAATTAAAAAAAAAAGGTGCCTTACTTTTTGTTGTCCAACATTTCTTTAAATGACTTGAAGTAGAAGTAACACTTACTCCATGTAGTCTATGCTAGTTTTTCTTTAAAAAAAAAAAAAAAGAGCAGTGAAACCATCCTTGGGAGTTAATTGGTCTAGGGGGTTAAGACTTGAACAATGGGTTTCTCTTAACATTGCAAGTATAATAATGGAGTACTCTGGCTGCCCATTGCTACCCTTCGCCCTTGTCATGTGGTCAGCCTCCTTCTCTTCTTATCACATAATTCCTGTTGATGTCTTCTTTTAATCACGCTCTTCAGAGTTCCTCATTGGTTATATGTTGCAGCCTGCTCATACAAACCATGTGCCTCACTGGGACATATTCATTTTTAATTCTTCAAAAACGACTTAGATTCCATCTCTCATTGCTACATAGCAACTTATCGATATTAAAAAAGATGGATCTTTACTTTAATCAGAAGCTTAGAGTCAGTGAAGGAGATCTGTAGCTTTCCAGAGTTATTCCTACTTGTTCTTCTCCTCCTATTAAACTCTGGGACTATTTGTTATGCATCTGCATCCTAAGTATATCCTAAATGTATCCTAAGTGTACATACTGTTTTATGAACTCTATGAAATGTATATATAAATGCAAGTTAGAATCTGGGCAATAGACATTCATCCACTTGGCATTTCCTGTGTGGATGGTTCGGCTAAACTCTTTTGAGTGAATACAGATTGCTCTTGGCAGGCTTTGCAACACTCTGGAGTTTGATACAATAACCACAATATTATTCACAAACAAGATTATCCGAAGACCTCACTATCCATAGGGAATCTTTCTTCACTCTATACAAGTGATGTCAAACTCAAATAGAAATGGGGGCACTAATCCGTACATAAGGATCCCTGCAGAATGCATATTAACTTAGTTTAAAATGTAATATTTTTTATGTTTTTTATTTATTTTGCTAAATATCTGTTGATTATATTTTAATCTGGTTTGGGCTGTACTTGGGAGTGTTGTGGGCCACATGCAGTCAGTGGGCTGCATGTTTGACATGTGGGGTCTACAATGGATCTCCACTATCACGGTAGCAAACACCTCTTATTAACTGCCTGATGATTATTATCAGAAGGTCACCAGATGGGGTTATTTCTGTTATTACACCTTCCAAGGAACCTTAAACGATCTTGATACAAGAACGGAAGACGCTTTGTTGTAAAAGAGCCAGTAAGGCAGTAAATGCTTCTTTGTAAATAGATAATAAGACTGATGGGACCCTATATTCTCTATGTATTTCAGTTAATTGTGATGTGCTCTATGGGATAGTTAGGTGGCCCAGTGGATAGAGTGCTGAGCCTGGGAGTTAGGAAGACTCACCTTCCCAAGTTCAAACCTGGCTTCAGACACTTGTTAGCTGTGTGACCCTGAGCAAATCACTTAGCCCTGTTTGCCTTAGTTTCCTCATCTATAAAATGAAATGGAGAAGGAAATGACAAACTGCTCCAGTACCTTTACCAAGAAAAACCCAAATGGGGTCATAGAGAGTCAGACACAACTAAAAACAACTACACAACAACAAAAATATGCTCTGCTGTTGAAAAATCACTTACGAAAGTCTACATGTCTTCTATTAGTGCTATCATGAAGAATGCCCTTGATTCATGTACAGATGACTCATGAAAATTTTCTATAGATGAGAGAGTAGGCATACAGTTTAATATTTATTCATGTTCTCTCAGTCAGCTTTTATTTTCCACTATGAAAGAAGTCTGAGGCTTTTTATTATATCCTTTTGGGATCTGCCCCTCCTTTAGATACCTTATATAAGACCCAACCCTCAAAGTCCTCGTAATTGTTTCGCCTGTGGCACAGATCTCCTCTGAATATTTCTCAGTCATCTCTTCACCATGCTGCCTATACTCTTCCTACTGCAACTTTGTACTCTGTCCTTGGATTCCCCAGCTCTGATAGGTGAGCTTTTGCCTTTAGCCTGGAAATTAGGCCTGGATGCCTCTTCCTGGTCATCTCCAAACCATGAAACCTTTACTCATTCTCCTCTACCCCAGTTCAATGTTGTTCTTCACTGAGTCCCCTGGCTTTGATAAGTGAGCTTAAGCATCCATGCCACTTCTTGGCCATTTTCATACCATGTTGCTGTTTACCTACCCCTCCTTCACTTTCCAGCTCCATTTTATGTAATATCTTTGGCATAAGAAAATAGCTGAAGACAGAGATAGTCTTGTTTGCTTATATTTGTATTCCTGGTGCTTAATATAATGCATGTCCCATAGTAAGTGCTTAATGGATCCATGTCACAACATCTCTCCCCTTATAGAACAGTGTCCTGGTACCTCTCTCCATGGGGGCCCGATGTCTCAGGGATTCCCTCCATGCTTAACTGAATTTACCTTAATTATTTCTTGTGTTGTTTTGACATCATGAATCATAAATTTGATCTGTGATCACGTTTCATGCTGCTTGCTTCCAGCATCAGAATTATTCATGATGGCTCTTATAGTCTGCAGGGCATTCTACTACTCCTCTGTGTATCTTCTAGGGACTTCATTGGGGCCTCAAGGCTACTTGACTGATACTCTAGACCCAACTCACTGGGGAGAACAAAAACTTGAGCTTCCTCTTTCCCATTTAATCAGAAGATATTGCTCTGCCCTCCAATTCGGATATCTCCCCTGTTACTTTCTATAACTCTGTGATTTTGTGATTAAGGCTAATACAACCTACCTGACCAAGAAAGGCTATACCTGGTGGTTCTTAAAGGACATCACTTGATAGTTGGACCCATTGGCCAACTTATCTATTTGGGAAAGTGGACATCATTTCTAGCCTAAGCCCAGCTCTTGCCTTACCCATCAGAGCCTCATACTTACTTTAGTTATAAGCGCCTACTACAACCAAGTCTACCAATTACAACTTTGTCTGCTCTATTACCCATATCGTTATTCTATGGCAAACTACTCCAGTATCTTTGCCAAGAAAACCCCAGATGGGGTCATGAAGAGTTGGAATTACATGGAGTTTTTAATCAATCAATCAAATATTAAGTACTTACTATATTATAGGCATAATGCTAGAGCTCTTCCAGTATGAGACTCTGTTCTGATTACCTGATACCCCTGTTAGCAACCCATCTCCACTTCCTGGGGTATCCATCTTACTCTGATAGTACTATTGATCCCACTGCTTTCCTGACCACATGCTTCCTGCTCGCTGTTATTCAAGAATATCCCTTAATACCATCCACCTGTCAGCTATGGGATCAGTCCAACCTGTAATGGGGATGTTGCCATAGCCCCATCTGTTGGCCAAACTCTGTCCAACTGGTGTGCCCTCTTCAGCCCTCTCTGCTCCAAACAGAGTAATACAATAGACGATGCTGCAGCCAAGTTACCAAGACCAAATAGATACAGTCTTTCAATTATAGGGTGGAACAAGTATAAACCTTCACTGCCTGCTTTTGCTTCTGGACACTACATTATCCTGAGCAAGGTTAATGGGGGTATAAAACATGTTACATAACATGTCTAATGCATACTTAAGGGGAAATATAATTTAACTGTAACAACAACAAAAACTAACCCATTCTTGAAAGCAGAATATCTGCAATGGTACACAAAAGGCAAGATACAAATGCGAATCCTTCCATGAACTACATATGCTGTCCTAAGGAGGATGCTAATGCAGTCGCAATTAAGCAAATATACACTCTTTCAATGACATAGTGATTGCTATTATATCTTCTCTCAGACTCCGGCATTGTAGAAACTATAAAAGGTACAAATAGTCAGTCAGTCGACAAGCATTTATTAAGCCCTTACTGTTGTGTTAAGGGCTGGGGATATTAAAAAAAAAAAAAAAAGCAAAATCATGGTTTATGCCCTCAAGTTACTCACTTTCTAATGGAAAAGATAACATGAAAATAACTATGTAAATAAAGATACAGACTGTGTAAATGGAAGCTGACCTCAGAGGGAAGGCCCTAGCATCTAGAGGGAGACTGGGAAATAAGCGGAAAATGTTTAAAATGCATAGCATGCTAGTAAACAATCTCCATCACAGTATGTAATTATTAGGCTTTCATATGTCACTCATTCACTCTGTTTACACAAAGTTAAGACACAATACAAACATATTTACCTCAGAAATCTCAAAAGATGACAAGTTAATATAGAACACACTTATTGTCCACTATTTTCCAAAAGCAAATGGTAATCATGCATATTCAGCTCAATGACAGAGAGATGGTGAGAGAAATGTTCCTATTTAAATTAAACCATGAGTGCTCTTGCTTTGCTAGACTTTTATGTATTTTCTTCTCTCCAATTCAGCAATTTGCCTTCCCCTAACTGCTACCCCCAACCTATCCAGGTTTCGTGCGCATTATTCATGCCCTTTAAACTACATTTCCCCCTCACCATATTATAAATTGGATGTGCTTTTTTGTGTCTATCTCTGAACCTTGCATCCTATTATAGGGCTAAAAATGAATGAATGGTCTTGAGAAAGGAATGAGAAATCACTGCTATACCAAACTGATAGAGAAATGTACTTGGAATTATTCCTATGCGATTGTTATAATTTATAGATCTATGCTACTCATTACAGGCTAGACTCTTAGTCTATTGATCATACACACTATTCAAGGGGATACATTTAACAGTCACTGTGGTCTTTAGCCTACCTATGTTAGAGACATATTGTTGTGAAAATAAAAGATAGAAAAGACTTGTGCCAGGAAAGAAACAATTCAACCATGCTTGAACATGACAATGCAATTACCTAAGGCAGTATTAGGTCCAGGGAAGCTGAAAGTACAGCCATTGAATACTTCATATCTTGCACTACTTAGCTTGACCCCATTTTAATCTGACTTAAAAAACATACACAACAATTCTCAAACACACAATGGCTTTATCATTGTGGAGTAATGGGAAATCTAAAGGTCATGATGAATAGATTTCAAAATCACATGGACCTAAACATTGTTGAAACAATTTTAGTTTTTGGCTTGGATGCCCTGGGCCAGATCTTATAGGTAAATGGACAATGGAGAATGTACATTACTCTTTCCAAGTCCTGCAGCAGAAGTTAATACATAACAATGCCTTATTCTAGTTTGTGTAAAGGCATCCTAATCTAAGAGAATTTAGTGAATTTTCAAAGTGTGTGATATGCACCTAATAACCTATTCTAATGGTTACCCAATGCAATAAGGTCGATTGGTATAATGAAAGGAACACTAGGTTTGGAGTCAGAAGCTCTAAGTTCAAATTTTGGTTCTGATACTTAATACCTGTGACAAATTACAGCTTTTCTGGGACTTAATTTCCTCTTCTCTAAAATAAGGGGGCTTGTATTAGATGAGCTGAGAGTTTAAGTGATTTGCCACTCTCACTAATCTTCAGTCTTTCCCTGTCTAATAACTGTTTCTTGACTGCCTACAAATATGTCTCCCCCATCCTTAAAAAACCTGCCCTTGATCCAGTCATCTCCTCTAGCTATTGTCCTATGTCTAATTTTTCATTCTTTTGACTTTGTTTTTATCCCTCTTGTATTATTGAATTTTTTAGTTCTATTTTCTCCATTTTGTTTTTCAGGGTAGTACTACTTGGGCAAGTAGTTGTTTTTCTGTTCTAACCTATTGATTCTCTAAGTTTTTCCTGAAGGGTTCTATTTTCATTATCTCTTGCTTCAAACTGTTAGATTCAATGTGGCCAATCTATTATTTTATTTTTCTACAGGGTGCTCCTTGTTATTGTTGTGGTACTATTTTCTTCTTCTGGAATTTTATCTCTGGATTCTACCAACAATTTAATAAACAAATTTTTTATTAAGTACCTAGTATGTGCCAGCCACTAAGCCAAGTGCTGGAGAACCAAGACAAAAATGAAAAGTTCCTGTCATCAAGAAGCTAACACATATTTTTCTCATTAGTTGTTTTTTTCCCTGTTTGCTCCTATGTTTAGTCTCTCCACTAGAGATGGCTGGTAAAAGGTCTGTCTCCTCCTTGCTGTTTCTTTCATACTTATCTTGGCTCTGCAAATGTATTTTTCATCATTCCAGTATCTCAGTGTAAAACCCACGATGGAATTGTAGGGCTACAAGAAAACACACCGATTTATTAGTGCTCAGCCTGGAGTAGGAAATCAAGGAAACTCAGCTGATAAAGTTTTAGGGTCCTTCAGCAGTCTTGGTCTGAGATTATGGTCCTGAGTGTGATGGCTGAGTCTGGGATCCCAATCATTGTGTCCAGGCCCCTCCTGAAATCCTAAGTGGGTTATTAGAGCTAGGATATTGGCTACCTTTACGCTCTGCATCACTGCCTCAGTCCTAGATGAGGACACTGAGCCAGAGTTGGGCCCTGCCATTTCTAGAAGTCTTAGAGGGGAATGCTGAAGCTATCCTCATTCCTGGCTCTACCCCACACTCTAGATAGGTTGCTCACAGATTGAGGTCTCCTAGTTAGTGATCCTTTTCTCTGTGATCTGACCTTTTCCACAATTCTGGATGGAGCAGTGAAGGAAAGTATTGGGTCCTTCTTAGTATTGGCTCGGATGCAGAGCTTATAGCTTGGTCCTTTTTAGGTTCTATCTTGGGGGGGGGGGGGTGAGGGAGCAGCAGGAAAAGAAGGATTACCCTTCTTTATCGACCAGTTGCCGATGTTGAACCATTTGACAATGCCAAGGACTTTCTGGGTCTTTGGTAGCTGTGACTGTCTCGCCTGCAGGAGCAGCAGCTAGGCTGCATCTTCTCAGGGTTTGCTTCCCAGACTGATGTCTGAGGACACTGAGTTGGAAGTGTTGCTGTTCCCAAGGCTCTTGGGTTCAGGATCCTGATTCTCCCCAAATTTCTCTGCTCTATTCATCTGACCTACTTTGCTAGTCCAAATTCCTCTAAACTGCCTATATATTTTCCTTCTTTTTCTAATTCAGCTCCAGTCTTTCTTCTTCCTCAACTTTTTCTACACAATCAGGAAAGAAAGAAAGAAGAGAAAGGTATAGAGTTTTCATACATCAGGCAGGGACATTGGAATAAATGGCTTTTAAGGCCCCTTCCAGCTCCAGAATCTAACACAATAGAATATCTCCAAAGACAAATTTAATGTCTGTTTCTGACATATACCACCTTCTTAATTTCATTCAGTTTGGCTTTTCTGGGCTCCCATAGTAAGTTTCTTTCTGTCTTTCCCCCTTTGAAGTGTCCAAAAATCCTTCCTGCTGGGCTGTACTTAGAGTCATCATTAACTGCATGATCTGGAAATTCTCTCAGTGCATTTTGACTGGCTATGCCAGTCCAAGAAAGGAAGAACCACAAATCATCTGCCTTCTGTGACTCTCTGTTACCATTTGCATTCAGATGCTCTACAATCAATTGGCAAAAAGCAAAAGGGCGTAGGGATCTCAGCACATTAATGAATTCCTTTAGTGAGTATACATTGTTACAGTAGTTAATCCCTTCTCCCTTTATTTCTTTACCCCTGCATAACTAGAATTCATTTCTTAGAATGCCAAAGTTTTCTTTTTAACTTGGGAAAGAGGAATTCGCATGCTTTTCATGGGTGACTCAATGAGTAGGAGATTAAATTCACTTTCTTTGGAGGAAATCTAATATGCCAGAAAGATTAGTCTAGGTTCTATTACCTCAAGTTTTCATATCATAGAAAATTTTTGTATTTGTGCAGACAGTAAGTTCCTCTCCATTCATTTGAAGATGACATGCCTTTTTATTTTTTTAATATTATGAGATCTGCAGCAGAGCAAATTTCTTACTGCTTAAGTGTGTTTGCCTTTGAGGAATAAAAAGGGGGTTTCTAGCAAATACAGTGATGTGAAAGGGCTGCTAGAATTCTGGGCCTGGAGTCAGGAAGACTCATGTTCCTGAGTACAAATCTGGCCTCAGATGCTAGCTGTGTGACCTTCGGCAAGTCACTTCCCCGTGTTTGCCTCAGTTTCCTCATCTATAAAATGAGCTGGAGAAGGAAATAGCAAACCATTTCAGTATCTTTGCCAAGAAAACTCCAAATGGGTTCACAAAGAGTCAGACAAGATTGAAATGACTCAACAACAAATGGTAATGTGAAAGTTTCCGACCAAGCCCAGCTCCCCAGAACCACCCTCAAATATAATGGAAAACAATGTTACATGAAATAGCTCAAGCAGGAGAGATGAGCTAAGAGGAAAACAAATAATTTGTTTTTTTTAAATGGCCTTAAAAACAAATAATTTGTTTTTTTTAAATGGCCTTAAAAGCCATTTATTCCAATGTCCCTGCCTGATGTATGAAAACTCTATACCTTTCTCTTCTTTCTTTCTTTCCTGATTGTGTAGAAAAAGTTGAGGAAGAAGAAAGACTGGAGCTGAATTAGAAAAAGAAGGAAAATATATAGGCAGTTTAGAGGAATTTGGACTAGCAAAGTAGGTCAGATGAATAGAGCAGAGAAATTTGGGGAGAATCAGGATCCTGAACCCAAGAGCCTTGGGAACAGCAACACTTCCAACTCAGTGTCCTCAGACATCAGTCTGGGAAGCAAACCCTGAGAAGATGCAGCCTAGCTGCTGCTCCTGCAGGCGAGACAGTCACAGCTACCAAAGACCCAGAAAGTCCTTGGCATTGTCAAATGGTTCAACATCGGCAACTGGTCTATGGAAATGGCATCAATGAAGAGGCATCATTACTGCGTGCTTTGTCACTACAACCCAGGGACCTCAGTCCATCTGACTTGAAGATGAAACCTTTCATAGCTATTGCTTCCATCATTGAATATGACCTCTTTGGGGGCAGTGATTGTTTTCCTTTTTTACTTATATCCCAAGCACTTAGCACAGTAATTTGCATTTAGTAAATGCTTAAGATATACTTCCTTCATTCGTTGAAATTGAGGAAAATTTAAAGGAGAACAATCTCTAGGCCCCAACTCTGTTCAAGATTACATTCCAGGGTTGAAAAAGAAGCAAGAGTAGAGAAAAGCAAAGAGGATATAAAAGTATTAAGGGGCAATTAAGGAAGATTGGAGAATATAGTCTCAAAAGGAAGCCTCAAGAAAGAAAAGGAGAAGATGGTTGATAAGGTACATAGAAAAGTTAAATGGAATAATTGAGGATAAAGCAAATTGGTAGAGTAGATTGGTGAGTGAGTTGAAACAGAAAGTTGATCCAAAACTAAATGGCATGTGGGTTATGGCTGTGGAGATGTTGAAACTAAGGAAAGGAAGTTGAATAGGTTGTCAAGTTATTAAAAGGTGATAATTGAATATAAAAGTTGTACCTGAGACTTAGGTTCAAAATGTTAAATACCCACAACTCATTTTTTTAAGGCTGAAAATCTCAAGCAGTACGGAAAGTTTGAGAAATTGTGAAGTGACTTACATTGAGTGTGTACTGTCTGCATTTCAACCATAGACAAGTGACCATTATTTGTGTTTCCAATAAGGAAGAAAAATGGGATTTCTCTGAAGAGACTGGTGTGGATGCACAGTGAATTCACCAAACATTCAATGAGAATGCAAAGAAGATAGAAGCAAGGCCAAGTAACTACACAGAAATATAAAAGTGTTGCACAGCCCTCTAAGATAGGGTCAGAAGTGCTAAGGCTCAGAATGAACTGCAGTTATAGAGGGAAACTAAGGACAAGAAGAGGCAGCTAGGTGGTACAGTAGATAGAGCACTGGCCTGGGAGTCAGGAAGACTCATCTTCCTGAGTTCAAATCTGGCCTCAGACATTTACTAGCTATGTGACCTTGGGCAAGTCACTGACTGTTTGCCTCAGTTTCCTTATCTATAAAATGAGCTGGAACAGGAAATGGAAAACCCTTCCAGTATCTCTGCCAAGAAAACACCAAACTGGGGTCACAAAGAGTTGGATACAATTGAACAACCACAAGGACAATGGGCTATTTTTAGCTGTTAGGAGAAATATGGAGGGATGATGATAACAGACGTCGAGGACAAGACAGGGATTCTCAATATTTGTCTTGCTTCCTTTTTCTCTGCCTGCTAAGGAGAATAGCCTTTTTTTACTGGAAATAAGAGAACAAAAATAGCCAAGAGGGATGTGATAACAAAGAGAAGTAAGGAGTTAATAAGAGAGCAGCTAGTGGCCCTTGGTGAATTCAAGTCACCTGGCCCAGATGAACTACATCCTCAAGTCCTGAAAGAACTGGCTTGTGATTACCAAGCTGCTAATAATATTTGAAAGATTGTAGGAAATGGGATAAGTAACATATAGTATAGTAACATAACACTAAGACTGAAAAAAGAACAACTGTCTCAATCTTCAAAGAAAAGGGAAGAGGACAGAATCTGAAAATTATAGACCAGTGAGATTGACTCAGATGGTATAGTGGATGGAGTGCCAGACCTGGAGTCAAGAAGACAAGTTCAAATCCAGCCTCAGACACTCACTACCTATGTTATCCAGAGCACATCACTTAATTTTTGTTTGCCTCAGTTTCCTCATCTATAAAAGGAGGATAATAATAGCACCTATATCCTACATAGGGTTGTTGTGAGAATCAAATGAGGTAATAATTGTTAAGTGCTTAGCACAGTGCCTGTCACATGGCAAGCACTACAGTAATACTATATATTACTATAGTAATATAACTATATATTACTATAGTAATATAACACTATTAACAGTAGCAGTAGCAGTAGCAGTAGTTGTAGTAATAGTAGTAGTAGCAGTAGTATTCCTGGGAAAATTCTAGAACATATAATTAAAAAGATGATTAATAAGAATCTAGAAAGGGAAGGAATGATTACAAAGAATTGGCATGATTTTATCAAGAAACTTTAACCTGACAAGAGGGAGGGAGGAAGCAATGGAGAGAAAGAGAGAGAGAGATCAAATTACCAAATGAAAGAGAAATCACAACAGATGAATGGAAAACAAAGGAAATTGTTAGAAATTATTTTCCCAATTATATCCTAACAATGTATAACTTTAATGAAATAAAAAAGCTATCAATATAACTGATCGAAAAAATAAGCCCTAAATCATATATCCAGAAAAATTTTATGAAAAAATGTTAAAAAAACAAACCACTGGACAATACAGAAATAGAGACCTTCTTGTGAGGTGGAGTGAACAGAGCAGTCCAGACCAGTTTTCACCTATAACTGCTTGAAATAGTAAAACACCAACAGAAAAGAAATATGATGGAGATGGTTGCCCAAGACAAAAATTCCATAACCTCAACATGTAAGGCTTCAAACTAAAATAAGGCACTACTAGGATTCCTGGAAGAAATGAAGCTGGAGTTTAAAAAATGGTATTACAAATTAAGTGAGAACTATAAAGGAGAAACTTGTAAGGAAAATAAACAGCTTATTTCAGGAGGTGCAAAACCTTAAATAAGCAAAAGATTCCTTAAAAATTAGATTGGACCACCAAACATAAATCAATAACTCAATGAGATGTTGAAAAGTACTAGAACAAAATTGAAAGGCTGAAAAAAACAGAAGAAAATATAAAGCACAGACTATTAAAGTCAAATGATATGGAATAAAGATCAAGTGAAGATAATTTAGGGGTCTTTGGACTACCTGAAAATCATGACCAAAAAAAGTCTACATTCTGTATTCCAAAAATTCATGGATGAAAATCTCCCAGATCTATTAGAGTTAGAGAGCAACGTGAAAATAGCAATAACCCACCCATCACATAAAAGAAACCTCAAAATGAAAACTGCCTAGAAACGTCACAGCCAAAATCCAGAGTCTCCAAGTAAAACATTTATTAAGTTCATAGTACATGCCAGACACTGTGCTAAGTGTTAGATACAAAGAAAGGCAAAAACAGCCTCTTCTAAAGGATCTCAGTCTAATGGAACGAACAGCATACTAACAACTAAGTACAAACAAGATATAAATAGGATAAATTGGAAATAATCTGAGAGGGAAGGCAATAACATTAAGGGAGGTGAGTCAAAGAAAAAAATAATATAACCAATCAGAAAAATAGAGTTCAAATACTAAGGAACTATACCTAGAATCACATAAGAACTGGCACTTACCACAATAAAGGAGAGGAGAGCAAAAGATAAAGGTTTATGACCAGGAATAATTTACACATCAAAACAGTAAAAAAAAAAAATTATACAGAAAGGAAAAGGGAGGAAAAAAGAATATAGTAGGGAATAAACAAGGAGGATGGGTAGAACTTACTATTTTGCATAATCAGGGTGATCAGAAGACTATACAAATATGGAGGAGGAGGTTGGAAAGTTGGCTGCCCATGAACTTCACTTTCATGTGAACTTGACAAAGGACGGCGAGCGTGTGCGCGCGCACACACACACACACACACACATACACACACACTCAAAGAGTTTGGTGTTGAAATACATTTAACTCAACAGGGAAATGGATAGGAACAGGGATATAGGAAGGGATATTAAGAGGGCAGATAGATTCAGGAAGGGATTATATTAGGAATATTAAATATTATTTCTCACCTGACTGCATTTCTTTGGACTTCTTTATCATTCCCACTGAATCTCTTTATCCTGGAAAATCATTTGAGCCCTGAAACTCAGACTTCATCAGTATTCTCTGCCCCTAGGGCCCCCTCTCTCTGATTAGAGGGTGGGGGCTCCTCTGGGACTCTCCATTTAAGGCATCCCTTTACTTCCCACCTGGTTGCCCTCCTCTGTACTTCTCCATCACGCCCCCATACTGTTCCTTTTCAGTTTCCTTTTGTGTATTGTCTTCCTGCATTAGAATGTAAGCCCCACTGAGGGCCAGAATGTTCTTTTACACATTCATATCCCTAGCACTTAGAACAATGCCTGGCACATAGCAGGCACTCAATAAATGTTTATTAACTGACCGAGATATGATAGATCTCTAATGATTATTCAGTGAAAAATAGAAAGATGTACACACATTTCTCAGTTATATCATGATAGAGACCTGTAGGAAAGGAGCATTAGAGGCCATAGCAGAAGAAAGGTATAAGGAGAAATTAGATGGCATTGTCCCTCTATGTATCACAGGGAAGAAGGAATTGGAAAGGAATTAGAAGCATTGTCTGTTCATTTGTAAGGGGCTTCCACCTCACTGGCTGCTGCTTCTGTTTACTAGTCAGGCTCACCAGATACAGCTATGGCCAGTGTGGGGGTGATCCATAAAACCCAGACTGATTCCATGAGTCTGGTAGTCCCTGTCTTAGTAGTGATGATGGTTTTCATTATGGTGCTAGTCGTTTGTATGTCACTAGCTCTAACACTAGTTATTAATATGGCAAATGGTATGCAAATAATAAACAGATTAGAGTGAGAGATGCTAAGAATACTAAAACGTAAGTTCCTTGAGGTCAAGGACTGGTTCTTTGTATTTTATACAGTGACTTCCACATAGAAGGCGCTCAGTAAAAGTTTATTACAAGGAACAGCAGCATAACACATAAAAAAAAAAACTACCCGTGTGCTACTACTTCTGACACAACCCACTTGCCGTTATATTCTGAACAAACCATTTTCTGGTTTGTGATGGCACTGGAACATTATAAAAGGAAGGGGTGATTTTCTGCTAGGTAAGGAATGTTTAAATATAATAATTCTGAGGAGTCTACACTAAAATATCTTGGTTTATTACTTGGTATGGTATTTGCCATCATTCTGAGTCTACTCTTGCAGTCAGCCTTCAAGGGTTATTCAGATGGCTTTTAAAGGCCTTGGGTTTTTTATTGATGATCTTAATAGCTTATCTGTTCAGCTAATTTTGTAACTCAGGTATACTACCATTAGGTGGCAGTAATGTCCTAAGTCTGATTAGTGAGAAAACGAATGATCTCTCTGCTAAAGTACAACTGACTCAAATGTGAATTTTCTTTATGAAAAAAAGAAAAAGAGCCCTTTAGTAAAAGAGCTAAACCTAGAAAAACATTAAATGACCATTGAAGAGTATTTTATGCCAATTTTTTAAAGAAATGCCAGGTAAGTTTCAAATCACATAAATTTGGGCCTGAGAGGAATCTTTTGATTATCTAGTCAAGGGGTTCTTAAACCAGAACCTACAGACTTTTTTTTCTTAATATTTTGATAAATGTATTTCAATATAATTGGTTTTCTTTATAATCCTATGCATTTTATTTTATTCATTTAAAAACATTATCCTGAAAAGGAGTCCATAGGCTTCACCAGACTTCCAAAGGGGTACAAGACATAAACAGTCTAGTCCAACATCCTTAACTTAAAGATGTGGAAATTTAGATTTAGAGAGGCTCAGGAATTTACTAGAGGCCACACAACCAGGCAAGGCTTAAATCTAGACCTTCTATCTTTTGGCTTCTATTCAATGCCATTTCATTTAGCATCTTTCTAATACATATTTAACTCTTCACATATTAGTTTACCCGTAATGTCAAAAGCCCTTCTGGATGTCTTCAAGCACTCGGATTAGTCAGAAACTAGTCCCTGGGCTATGTATCTTTCAACAGCTATTACTCTCTGCCTAGGAATGTTCAACTTAATTACAGGTAAGGCTTTCCTTTTGCTTTTTTCAGCTCTTTAGGGGAATCCTGGGCCCCAGACACTTACTAGTTGTGTGACCCTGGGCAAGTCACTTAAACATGTCTGTCTCAGTTTCCTCATCTGTAAAATGACCTGGAGAATGAAATGGCAAACCCCTCCAATATATCTGCCAAGAAAACCCCACAAGGGGTCATGAAGAGTAGGACACCACTGAAATAACCTAACAGACACAAGGGTAGTCACATCTCATTTGTATATGATGCTTTAAGGTTTACAAAAGCACTTCTCTTACAACAAAAGGATGAAGTAAAACAGTAATATAGGGTCCCTATTTAACCAATGAAATAACTGAGGTTCAGAGAAGGTTCAAAAAAGTAAAGTAATAAAAAAATTAAAATTAAAGGATTAAAAAACAAAAAAGTAAAGTAATTTACATAGTGCACACAGCTCAGAATCAGAATGCAAACCCACAACTCTTGGGGCTCCAAAATTCGTTGCCTTTTTCACATTATCATATTATCCTCTGCTATCTCAGAGCCCCATCCCTTCCATACAAGAAGTAGAAGAGAATGTAGGGTCCTTCTGCTAATGAATCATAGAGATTCTCCCCACCCCAACCCCAACCCCCAACATACAAACTTTGTCACTGCTTGGGTACTTTTTTTTTTTTTGGCTAGGCAATGGGGTTAAGTGACTTGCCCAGGGTCACACAGCTAATGAGTGTTATGTATCTGAGGCTGGATTTGAACTCAGGTCTTCCTGACTCCAAGGCTGGTGCTCTCTCCACTGCGCCACCTAGCTGCCCTCAAAGAAGTCTTATGGTGCTCTTCCTGGGGGAATCAAACCCCGGTCTTCCGAGTAATGCTTTGGTACTTTCAAAAAAACTTCAATTCTCCTATCAGTTCCTAAGCTGGGATCATAGGATCTTGGATTTAGAGGAGATGTGAGAGGTCAATGAATCCATTCGCTTCATTTTATAGAGGACAAAATTAAGGGCCAGAGAGGAGTCCAAATCTTTTCTTTTTTTTTATTCAGTAAGTGACAAAGCCAGGATTTTAACCCAGTCTTCTCATTCTAAATTCAAATTTCTTTCTGTTGTACCCAGCTACCTAAAGTTCAAATGTTTTACATATAACGCTTGTGGGGGCGGGGGGGACACCTGTAAGGTGAATATCTATTTTTTTAAAAAAGTTTCAAAACTGCTTCAGCCCTATCCTTCAAAGTGAAGTTTAAAGGTCTTTTCTGTCTTTGAGGAAACCTTCCAGCCCACAGTTTGCTCCCCTCCACCTTCTGAGCTCCTGTAGCACTTAGTGACTACATTATGAAATGGACAGTCAGGCAATGCTTTGGGAATCGGAGACAGAGTCAGAGGGGAACTGGAGGGATCATCTAATCTAACCCTCTTATTTTATGGAGGAGGAATCTGAAATACAGAGAAGGGACTCAGAGAGCCTGAGGTCACACAAGTAGAAAGTAGCAGGGGCTAGATTCAACCCACCCAGGTCTTCTGACTCCAAATGCAATGCCTTAGCCTACATTTCCACTATCATTGTCCCATTTTGTTATTTGATTTTGTCATTTAATGTCCCGTGTATTCCTGACACCAAAGTCCTGGGCACTGTCCTACGGTTTGGCATCGGAAACGGATATGATTTTGTCAGTGAAAATAACATTAAAACATTTCTGTCTACTTTGCCATTGCTCCCTAAGGACCACGGGAAGTTTTCATAAGACTCGCAGCTGAAATCTTCCCTCTATATTGTCTCTCCCACTAGAATTGGAGCTCTTTGAAAAAAGGGACAAAGGGGGCAGCTAGGTGGGGCAGTGGAGAGAGCTCCAGCCTTGGAATCAGGAGGACCTGAGTTCAAATATGACCTCAGACACTTGACACATACTAGTTGTGTGACCCAGGGCAAGTCACTTAACCCCGATTGCCTCACCAAAAAGCAAAACAAAAAAAAAAAAAGGAAAAAAAAAGAGAAGAGGGATTAAGTCTTGCTTTTCTTTGTGTATCCCCAGTGATTTGTATATATTAACACATAATAAATCATTCATTCATTCTCTCCCTAACTAGATTAAATATGCACTTCTTTGTGTTCCACACAGCACCTAGAAAGGTGAATAATAATAACAATAACTTTAATAATAATAATAAAATAACTTAGATTTGGCAAATAGGTGGTATAGTGGGTAGAGTACAGGTCTTGGAGTCAGGAAGACCTGAGCTTAAATCCAGCCTCAGATACTTACTAGCTGTGTGACCCTGGACAAGTCACTTAACCTTGTTTGCCTCAGTTTCCTCATCTGTAAAATGAGTTAGACAAGGAAATGACAAACCACTCCAGTAACTTTACCAAGAAACCCCCAAATGGGGTCACAAAGAATTAGACATGACTGAAAGGACTGAACAACAACAAAAATAATTTACATTTATATAATGAATTAGGATTGGAAAGAACTTTTTGTACATGATTGTATTTAACCCTCACAAGTCTGTGAGGTGTTAGAGTGATTATCCCCATTTTAAAGATGAAGAAACTGACTCCAAATCTGACCTCAGACACATAACACTTACTAGCTGTGTGACTCTGGGCAAGTCATTTAAGTCCAGTTGCCTCACCAAAAAACAAACAAACAAAAGAAAATGAAGAAACTGAGGCACAGAAACGTTAAGAGGGGGAGCCGTGTTTTTCCTGGCTCTGAATCCAACACACAATCTACTATACGAAGCTATCTCTCTTTATACAAAGGGGAGGTGCAATGTACTTGTATATTTATATATAATTTCACACACTGTTTTCTTGAAGGGCCTTCATTCCTTACACAAAATCTATCAATTAAAACTCTTTTCTGAATGGAGTGTTTGAAGAAAGATTTTTACTGCTTTTATTGCAGCTGGCTACCTGGGAAATCAATCTCCAGCAGTTTAAATGGCAGAAGTTGTAAATGACCTTCTCAAAGAGAATTGAGACATTTCCTGAGGCAGAACACAGGATTGACACTGAGAAGGAAGTAGCCAATTTTATCTTATAAAAATGAAGCACAACTTTTTCTTGCATCATTACAAGAAAACCAGGGAACAGGATGAGGAAGAGAAACAGGTCTCCTGGGGTTTGAGGCAGCTTTATGAGACTGCACAGGCCAAGGGACTTTGGAGTTCTATAACCCCACATGGTACACAGTAGCAAAACATACACAGGTTGGAAAATGTCTGCAGGGCACAAAATAATGGCTAAACCAGGAATTCTGAGGTTTTGGAAAGGGGGTTGGGGGTAATCACAAGAAGGGGTCAGGGGGTGGGTGTGACAAGGCTGGTGATAGGTTTCAGCCGTGACATGTGGGATTATATTGCGAACCTGAAAAAGCATCCCTTGTGGGGTGGGAGATCATAAAACACAAGGGCAGCTTGTAATAAAATGTTAGTAGTCCCATGTGCAAATAGGTATGACCATGCAATAGGACAACTAGTCAGGCTGTGGGGAGCTTTTAGATGGATGGAATGTCACAGAATCTGAGAGTTGAAAGAGTCCTCCGAAGCCTCTCTGGTCTAACTCATACCTTAACAAGAATCCTCCCTACAATCCTCCTGAAAGCTGGTCATCCAGCATTTATTAACCTGTATTTCTCCAATGAGGGGAACCTGCTGCTTTCTTAGATAGCCCACTCCACTTTTGGATGGCTCTAAATGTGGGGATATTTTTCCTCACATCATGTCTAAATTTGCCCATTGGGGCAGCTGGGTGGTGCAGTGGATAGAGCACCGGCCCTGAAGTCAGGAGGACCTGAGTTCAAATCCGGCCTCAGACTAAACACCCTGGGCAAGTCACTTAACCCCAACTGCCTACAAATTAAAAAAAAGATAAGTTTCCCCATTGCAACTTCCACCCACTGTTCCTAGTTGTGTCCTTTGGGGCCAAGCAGAACACTTTGAATCCCTCTTTCATGTGACTGCACTTTGGAGATATCCATACATCCAACCATGCATATATATATATATATGTGTGTGTGTATATATATATGTGTATATATATATTATATATATACATATATAATAAATATATGCACACACATTATAATACACACAATATATATAATATATATACCTATGTGTATATACATGTATATATACATATGTGTTTTTGTATATGTATATACACACATAGAGAGAGTTATATCTATTACTCTATCAGTCTATGCATCCCCCTGAAGTCTTTTCTTCTCCAAGTTAAAAAACCCAGTTTCTTCAGTTAATCCCCATATGGCATGATTTCACAGCACTTTCACCATTCTGGTAACCCCCTCTTATAAACCCTTTATAGCTGTCCCTTCAAAGTCTGGTGACTAGAGCTGAACACAACAGGTTATGTTCCAGTACTCTGATCAAGGCGTAGAACAAAGGAATGAAACTTGTGGGAATTCTTATAAGGATGGGGAGCATGCTTTTAAAATCCCTTTGTTCATAGCAAAGACAGTGCCCTTCTCACAGTAATCGAAGCCTGCAATGACAGAAAGATCCCAACCTAGTACATGACCACACAGCACAGACAAAGCAATCAATCCTCTAATTTATACCTCAGAGAACAGGACTGACTGGGGCCACTGCAAAGAAGAATCGCTGGATAGACTGACTTTTTTTTTTCCTATTTAGCTACCTCTGTTACTGTAGCACTGTCTCTCATTTCCTATCTAGCCAATGTAAAGGGTGGGCTGGCCAATAGGGGTTCAAGTCCTCAGAGAATGTTCAAGATATCTGCCTGCTACCAACCCATATGGATGGAGTTGGGGGGTTGGTGACCCTGCTTTCTGGAATTGTGTGAGAAAGCCTGTAATGGAGGGGTCCTGCCTGCTCATCACTCCACTGCTCTAAGAATGCAGAGCTATTTTGTGATTACCTCCTGTCCACTTACTGTGTTATGCAGATAAACATTTTAATTGGCTGATGAGCTGGAAGTAAGTGCATATACAAAAGACTCTAAAAGAGAGACTCAACTCCCTTCTTTAGTGGCAAGTGAGGGAAGAATTACTACCAGCCTCAGAGAGAAGGGCAAGGGGAGGGAGAGAGAGCAGGGGGAGAGAGGAGGGAGCTGGAGAGACAGAGACAGAGAGAGACAAAGAGACTGAGAAGAATGGAGGGAAGGGAGGGAAGGAAAAAGGGGAGAGAGAAACATAGAGAGAAAGTGGTGTGTGTGGGGTGGTGTGGAGTCAAGATGGCAGAGAAAAGCCACGAAGTTTCCTGAGCTCTCCCTAGATTCCCTCAGAAACAATGTTAAATCAAGCCTCTAAAAGAATTCTGGAGCAACAGAATCTACAAAAAGATGGAGTGAAACAATTTTTCTGACACTTGGGTAAAAGGGGAGCAGAGCCCAGTACAGGTGGTGTCTGAACAATCCAGCAGGAGGCTCTTAGCACAGCACAGACCAGCAACTGAGGCATCTTGGTTCTGGCTCAGCAGGACAGTAGCTCAGTAGACCAGCTATGAGGTCTCCAGCCCCAGTGTAGAAGGCAAACTGCTAACTCCACAACCTAGGACACAACAGGCGGGAGGGACTAGGCTAGGGCACCCTAGCATAGGGGGCAAGTTGCCAGTCACAGAGGCTCCAGTGCAGAAAGCCAGTGACCAGATCTCTGGCCCTCCATGCAAGAAACTTGGGACAGTGCCCCCTGTATCCCAGGAGCAAAGCTCAACTTTTGAAAATGAGCAAAAAACAAAAAGAGCTCTGACCATAGAAAGCTACTATGGGCACAAGGAAGATCAACATATAAACTCAGAAGAGGACAACAACGTCAAAATGCCTATATGTGAAGCCTCAAAAGGAGATATGAATTGGTCTCAAGACTAAAAATTTCTCTTGGAAGAGCTCAAAAAGAATTTTAAAAATCAAATAAGAGATATAGAAGAAAAATTGGGAAAAGAAATGAGAATTATTCAAGAGAATTATGAAAAAGGAGTGAACAGCTTGGAAAAGGAAGCACAAAAATTGACCAAAGAAAGCAATTCCTTTAAAAGTGGAATTGGCCAAATGGAAAAGGAGGTACAAAAGCTAACTGAAGAAAATAATTCCTTAAAAATTAGAATTGGAGTAGAAGCTAATGACTCTGTGTGACATCAAGAATCAAACAAAATCAAAAGAAAGAAAAAAATAGAAGAAAATGTAAAATATCTCATTGGAAAAACAACTGATGTGGAAAATAAATTCAGGAGAGATAATTCTGAAAGACATGATCAAAAAAAAAAAAAGAGCCTAAACAGCATCTTTCAAGAAATTACTAAGGAAAACTGCCCTGATATCCAGAATCAATGGGTAAAACTGTCATTGAAAGAATCCACCAATCACCTCCTGAAAGATATCCCAAAATGAAAACTCCAAGGAATATTGCAGCCAAATTCCAGAACTATCAGGTCAAGAAAAAAATACTGCAAGAAGACAGAAAGAAACAATTCAAATATCAAGGAGCCACAGTCAGGGTTACATGGGACTTAGTAGCTTCTACATTAAAGGATCAGAGGAATTGGAATATGATATTCCAGAATGCAAAAGAGCTTGGATCACAACCAAGAATCAAGTACCCAGCAAAAATGAGCATAATCTTTCAGTGGAGGAGATAGACATTTAGGGTAAAACAAGGATGCTCACTGCCACCACTATTATTCAATATTGTACTAGAAATGTTAGTTTTAGCAATAAAAGAAGAAAAAGAAATTGAAGAAATTAGAATAGGCAATGAGGAAACAACGCTACCACTCTTTGCAGATGATATGATGATATACTTAGAGAATCCTAGAGAATCAAGTAAAAAAATACTTGAAATAATAAACAAATGTAGCAAAGTTGCAGGACATAAAATAAACCCACATAAATCATTGGCATTCTATACATTACTAATAAAGCTCAATAGCAAGAGATAGAAAAATAATTCCATTTAAAATTCTTGTAGATGATATAAAATATTTGGGAATCTACTTGCCAAGACAAACCCAGGAACTATATGAACACAATTATAAAACACTTCACACAAATAAAGTCAGATCTAAACAAACGGAAAATTATCAACTGCTCATGGGTAGGCTGAGCTAATGTAATAAAAAAATGACAATTCTACCTATATTAATTTACTTATTCAGTATCATACCAATCAAATTGCCAAAAATTATTTTATAGAACTAGAAAAAAATAATAAAATTCATCTGGAAGAACAAAAGGTCAAGAATATCAAGGAAATTAATGGGAAAAAATGCAAATGAAGATGGCCTAGCCATACCAGATCTAAAACTATATTATAAAGTAGTAATCATCAAAACTGGTTGATATTGACTAAGAAATACAGCAGTGCATCAGTGGAATAGATCAGGTATACAAGACACAGTAGTAAATTACTAGAGTAATCTACTATTTGATAAACCCAAAGACTCCAGCTTCTGGGATAAGAACTCACTATTTGACAAAAACTACTGGGAAAAGTGGAAAATAGTATGGCAGAAAATAGGCATAGACCAACATTTCACACCACATACCGGATGAGGTCAAAATGGGTACGTGATTTAGACAGAAAGAGTGATAACTATAAGAAAATTAGGAGAGCAAGAAATAGTTTACCTGTCAAATCTATGGAGAAGGGAAGGATATGTGACCAAACAAGAGATAGAGAACATCATGAAATACAAAATGGATAATTTTGATTACATTAAATTAAAAAGTTTTTTGCACTAACAAAACCAATGCAATCAAGATTAGAAGGAAAGCAGAAAATGGAAAACAATTTTTACAGCCGATGTCTCTGATAAAGGCCTCATTTCTCAAATACATAGAGAACTGAGTCAAATTTATAAGAATTCAAGTCATCCCACAACTGATAAATGGTCAAAGGATGTGAACAGGCAGTTTTCAGATAAAGAAATTAAAGACATCAAAGACATCTATAGTCATATGAAAAAAATGCTCTAAATCACTATTGATTAAAGAAATGCAAATTAAAATGACTCTGAGGTACCACATCACACCTATCAGATTGGCTACTATGACAGAAAAGGAAAATGATAAATATTGGAAAAGATATGGGAAAATTCGAACACTAATGCATTGCTGGTGGAACTGTGAACTGATCTAACCATCTTGGAGAACAACTTGGAACTACACCCAAAGGATATAAAATTGTGCATACCCTTTGATCTCCAAAACCACTACTAGGTCTGTATCCCAAAGAGATCATAAAAAAGGGAAAAGGACCCACATGTACAAAAATATTTATAGCAGTTCTTTTTGTTGTGGTAAAGAACTAGAAACTGAGGGAATATTCATCAATCGGGAAATTACTGAACAAGTTGTAGTAGATGAATGTAACGGAATACTATTGTCCTATAAGAAATGATGAGCAAGAGGACTCCAGAAAAACCTGGAAAGACTTACACGAACTGATGCTGAGTGAAGTGAGCAGAACCAGGAGAACATTGTACACAGTAATAGCACCATTGTGCAATGATCAACTCTGATCGATCAGCTTAGCTCTTCTCAGCAATACAAACATCCAAGACAACTCCAAAAGACAGAAAATTCTATCCATATCCAGAGAAAGAACTATGGAGTCTGAATGCAGATCAAAGCATACTATTTTCTCTCTTTTTTTCCTTTCTTATGGTTTTTCCCTTTTGTTCTGATTCTTCTTTCACAACATGACTAATGTGGAAAATGTTTACATAATTGCACATATATAATCTATATCAGATTGCTTACCCTCTGGGGGGGGGTGGCAGGAGGGAAGGAGAAAAAATTGCAACTCAAAACTTCTAAAAAATGAATATTCAAAAGTTTCTTTACATGTAATTAGAAAAAATACTATTTACAAAAAAAGAGGCAGAGTGACAGACACAGAGACAGAGAGATGAAAGAGAAACAGAGAGAGACAGAGAATGAGAAAAAGAGGGGAAGGGGAAAGGACAGGAAGAAACATAGATAGGAGGGAGAGAGAGATAAAAGGGAGAGAAAGAGATAAAAGGAAGAGAGAGAGAGAGAGAGAGAGAGAGAGAGAGAGAGAGAGAGAGAGAACAAGCACCAGTGGCCTATTCCCTCAACCCAGGCTGATACGTGGCCTTGAACTCATGCTTCTGCTATTTCTTCTGTCCCTGTTGTATTTCTTCTTTCCTATTCTTAGAGGAGTGAATATCAGAAGCCAAATGAACCAGTATGTGACCTTACGAACTTCAAAAGAGTGGCCAAAGGTCCAGCAGCCAAACCTGGTAAGGAGCCAGCCCTGAGGAGCAACCTGTTTGACTCAGCCCAGCAGGGGACTGACCCAACATCTAAGATGCTGTGACTTGCCAGCAAGACAGTGATGTGTCCATTGACTATGCTGTGCCCTAAAATGAACTCAATGGTTAAACATTTCATAGTCATCACTTTTAAGTTTGAAACTGTTCTCCCCCAGGGACAAACGGCTATATAGAAGCAAGAGATCATCCACAATCTTGGAGGCAGTTACACTTTGGTTCTTGCTATAACTTTTTTCTTGTTGTTAAATATCCTCCATTTATAAAAAGCTAGTTGATATTAATTAGTTATCAGTGATACTTAAGAGATACCAATGGGTTAAGTGATATTGGCGCACTAATTACTGGTGATGATATTAGGGGCATAACAGATAGGGGATTGAGCTGTTGGCACTAGAAGAACTCCAATGTCCCTTGTGGGTATCCCTAGAAGTCTGAGCAGGAGATGAGCCTTCTGTGTTTTCTGATCCCAACCTAGCAGATACAGTTTGGGGTAGGAAAGAAAAGTCTTGAGTCTTGATGCACTAGGAAAGGTGAACATTCCTCCAGTGTATGGGGAGGAAGTAGGATAGAATGCAAAGTGAATTGGGATAAAAGTTAGAAGACCAGAGTGTAAGTCAAGCCAAGTTCTGTGGGATCCTGGGCAATTTGCTTAGGTTCTATAAGCCTCAGTTTCCTCATCTGTAAAGTAGAAATAATACAATTTGTTCTTGTCTGATAAGATTGATGTAAGGATCAAATGAGATAATGTAGGGAAACTGTTTTGCAAGCAGAAAATCTTATGTAAATGTCACTGATTATTTTCACTGATTATTAGAAGAGTAAAAAGTAGCCGAAAAGAGACCCAAGCTATATTTCTTATCAAGTTATTTTAGTTCTACTAGAAGTAGGGTGTTGGACTAGATTACTTTTGAGGGTCTCTTCCTGGGCCATCCAGATTCATAGCCAGTTAGCCAAATACTTTATTATCTAAGTGGGCACAGTGAATAGCAAGCAGGGCTCAGAGTTAGGAAGACTTGAGTTCAAATTCAGCCTCAGTTACTTACTAGTTGTATGACCCTGGGCAAATCACTTAACCCTAGTTTGTCTCAGTTTTCTCATCTGTAAAATAGGTATGATAATAGCACCTACTTCCCAGAGTTGTTATGAAAATAAAATGAGATTATTATTTACAAAGTGCTTAACACAGGTTCTATATAAATGTTAGTTATAATATTATTATTATTATTAGTCAACTATGTATGCAGAGCGCTAAGCATCTCCAAACTTTATACTAGTTTCGGCAGACTGGAACCAGATCGGCACTGGGGGGTTGCAAGAATCCAGCCTAAAGTGATAATGGACAGACCAATGGGCATTGGATGCCTGGAGAACAGCCTGTACCAATGCAAAGAGATGAGAGATGGAATGTTGTATATGAGAAAAAGCAAACAGACCGATCTGGTTAAAATATAGAGTTTATGAAGGGAGTAATGTCTAATGAGCCTGGAAAGGTAGCCCCAGCCAAGCTTCTCAGAACCATAATGACCAAAGGACCCCCAACTGAAACAGTATTTTCCATGGAGCCAGAAAATCTGGGTTTGAGTCTTGGCTCTCTAGTTTTTTAGCCATGTGACCACAGTCAAATCTCTAACCTTTCCATCCTCAGTTTTCTCATCTTAAATGGGAATTAAAATATTTGTACTACTTTCCTCTTCCGGTAGTCAAGAGCAAAGTATACCTTAAAATTTAAAGTACTGCGAATAAAATGTAATTCTCATCTAGCACTTAGCACAGTGCTTGGCACATAGTAAGCACTTAATAAATGTTTCTTATTGATACTGATTGATTGATCATAAGGAAATATCAGAAGTCCAGATCAAATATTTCTTTTTTTTTTTTTTTTGGCTAGGCAATGGGGTTATGTCAGTTGCCCAGGGTCACACAGCTAGTAAATGTTATGTATCTAAGGCCAAATTTGAACTCAGGTCCTCCTGAATCCAGGGTCAGTGCTCTATCCACTGCACCACCTAGCTGCCCCCAGATCAAATATTTCTGAGATGTTCCTGAGCTAATTAGAATTCCCAGTTTGGAACTCCCAAGTTCCCTTGCCTTATATCCAGGAGACTCAGAGTCCCTGGCAAGAGGGAATAAAGAGCAGCTCTTGGGTTCTGGGTTCATTTTCATTCATGGGCTTCCGGAGGCATTTAATATCCCAGCAGTATTTTACTGAGGCTAACTTTGGCAGGATAGTATCCCTAGGAAAGGCCAATGTGCACCATCTCTTTGTTCCCTCCCTATTACAGGTCACGGAACCAGACACAATCAATTAACCCGAGTTTAAGGGCTTAACATGTGGCAGGTACCGTGTTAGGGTTGAAATCCTGACTTAAGGGCTTAAAAAAAACTAAGAACTTTAAACAGTCTTGGCTCTCAAGGAGTTTACATTTTATTGGGGAAAATAACATATGCAGGTATAAGTAAATAAAATATGCATACAAAGTAAATACCAAGTGATTGGTGGGCACGAAAGGTGGGGGGATCAGGAAAGATCTCATGTACATGGTGGTACTTGATTTGAGCTCTGAAGGGAGAGCTAAGGATTCTAAGAAGTGGAGGGGAGGAAGTAGTACATTTTCAGGCCTGGGGGACAGCCACTGCAAAAGCATGGATTATTGTGTATGAAGAATAGCAAGTTGGCTAGTTTGGCTAAAATAAAGAGCGTGTATAAGGGAATAATGTCTAATAAGACTGGAAATATAGGCCAAAGACATTGGGAAAGATGTTAAATGACAAACAATGAAGTTTCTATTTTATCCTAGAAGCAATCATTGGAGCCCTATGAGCAGGGGAGTGATATGGTCATATTTGTGTTTTAGGAATGCTACACTGTGGGATGATTTCAGAGAAACCTGGGAAGACTTGTATGAATTGATATGGATTGAAGCGAGTAGAACTAGAAGGATAACTTATAGAATAACAATGACACTGTAAACTTTGAAAAACATAAGAAGTCCGATTGAAGCAATGGCCAACTCCTTATTCCAGAGCACTAATGATGACATATGCTTTGTTGTTGTTAAGTCTTTTTTTCAGTCGTATCTGACTCTCTGTGATCCCATTTGGGGTTTTCTTGGCAGAGATAGATACTGGAGTGGTTTGCCATTTCCTTCTCTGGCTCATTTTACAGATGAGGAAACTGAGGCAAACAGGATCAAATGACTTCCCAGGGTCCCACAGCCAGTAAGTGACTGAGGCCAGATTTGAACTCAAGAAGATGAGTCTTTCTGACTCCAGGCCTGCCACTCTATCCATTATGCCATCCAATTGCCTTTCATGCTACCTACCTCCTAACAGAGAAGGGATGGATGAACTCAACATACAGAATAGGGCCTTTTTTTGGACATAGCTGATGTAGTAATTTGTTTTATTGCCTATGCTCCTTTGTTATGAAAGTTTTTCTTTTTTCTTTTCTTTTCCTTTTTTCCAGCGTGTATGCAGGGGAAGGGATGTAGGAGGGAGCAAAAATAGACTTTTTAAAAATAAAAAAAAACATTTTTAAAAAGGAATTTTACTTAGACATCTGTGTGGAAGATGGATTGGAAAGAGGAGCCCCCTTAGGAGATTATTTACAATAGGCCAGGCACGAGGTAATTAAGGCCTGCATTCATTTCATTCTGCTTCAGCCATGTTGCGTGAGGCTATGGGGGAGGAAACTTAATTTGGGGTTTTTCTCTTGCAGATGGAGTTGAGACCTCTCTCAAACTACCCTGTGGTAGTTTGTGGGTGAGAAATTTCGGTGGCAAGCTCTAATCTACTAACAAAAGGGAAGAAAGGAAAAATAATTTGAATATAGAAGCTGATCCCTCAGCTTCTTAGGAGCAGTAGCTATAATGATCAGCTTGTTTACCTATGCTGTATTTCAAGGATAGGTTCCTTGATCTATAAGGTTTTAAGGGTTATTGTTGTTTTCCTAAAAAAATAAAACAAATGAGGAAAACTCCTAACCTAGATATCACCACTGTTTAAAGGTGAGTCACTGATTCAAGGTCTGAGACTTATGGCTAGGAGGGAAATCACTACTGTGATTGACACTCTCAGTGTAAGTGTACTTTATCAGTGAATTTCCTTGGCTTCTACAATGTGCAGGAAGCTCCTTGCTAACAATAAAGACTGGTGCTGTATAAGTAAAAACATCCTACTATTGAGAGGTACAAGCAGTCTAAAGGGACATCAATGGACCAGAAAAAAAGAGGATTGGAGATATAGAGGAAGCTGAGTCTCTCTTTCCATTTCCACTTCCATCAGAATAGCATTGCTTAGAGTTTTGTTTATCACAACTTAAAACTCAATTTTTTTTAGCAACATAGTATCATCAGGTCTAGTGTTGTAATAAGAAGCATCTGGGAGTGTCATGTCTTAGAATTTATTCTTAATTCCATCATTTAACTTGTTACTTGATTCTGTATAATTTGGTGTCTCCAATCAAGTCTCTAAGTATTATAGTAACAATATGCATGTCAAAATACTGGAAATTCCAGAATATTTCTGTAGTTTATGGGAATCAGAGAAGAGAATATTTAAATCAAGGCAGGATGTTTGATTGTAACAGTTAGAGGTCTAGAATTATAGAAGAGGCCCTTGGAAAGAGCTACAGCTGCTTCACTATTTTGATCTCGGCTATATTCCTGTTTTTAGAAGATGGAACTTCTAGGGTATTCCAAGGGTTTCTGTCCCAAGAGACCCAACGTGCTTCAAGATACAGGAAATCTCTGGAAAAATTTCCTTATCCAAATCGTTATTCCTTCAGATCTCTGGGAAACAAATGACTCCTTAGTAGTGAGTGAACTGAGAAAAGGTCATACCCAGCTATGTCCCCAAAAGCTGATTTGGCTAAATAAGCCAGCAGGTCAGGGACACTGTATGTTCCTGAGCATATATTTATTTAGAGTGTGTGTATGTGTGTGTGTGTGTGTGTGTGTGTGTGTGTGTGTGTGTGTGTGCGCGTGTGTGCGCGTGTGTGTGTGTAACTCCTTTAGGGATATCCTTAATGTTATAGTTCTCCAAATGGGATCTATAATAACACTTTCCTAAGCCTCAAATATTTACCTGTAAGGGTTAATAAGACTCTTGCAATCATTTTTGGCCCCACTGAAAGATATTCTATAATTTGGAAGAATTACACTTTGTGCCTCATATAGATCAATGAACTGAGGTTCTGTTGAAATCCAAAATAGTACAAATGTATCTTTAGTCACCATTGTCCTTGATTTTTGCAAAACTGCAGACCATTAGAGAGGGAGTTTAATTGATCCCTGTGGAAGCCACAGACCAGCCATCAGCTAGTGTCCTGACACTGAAGCCCAATTCCACTTAAACTTCCAAATTAAGTGAGTCAGTCACAATAGTAGCACAATAAACAATCCTTAGGGAACTACTCATCAGCTATTTAAATTTCAATAAATGCCTTTCAAACTGTCAAAAAAGTAGGAAAGGTTACCTCAAAAAAACTCCAAATTCTGGTATATCAGTGGATAAAGGCATTCAGTGTTTGTTGTGGCTACATATGGAATTTAAATAATTTAAATTGCCTTTCTACTAAAGATCTAATTAATTGAACATTTTATTCAATTATTTGCCTCTTCTCTCCCACTTAATAAGAAAAGGAAAATGTCAAGTTTCATTATCTGTCCCAGAAATTGCAGAAGAAAAACAGATTCAAAACAAAGGACAAACATCTCCTCACATCATTGCTTCAGAGTTCATTTACAGAAAAGACTTCCGGGAAATATCTCAGTATAACTTCTCTCTCCAGATAGTCCCTGTAAAGAGAAAAGCCTCTATTTTAAGGAGGCTGGCCAGGACAGTTATGTCTGCATTCCTTTCCAGGCTACACTTCTGACTGTCTGGACTTTTTCTACCATGCCTGCTGTGGGTACACCCTCTGCTCCCCAACTTTTCATCTTCCTTTTGTGCCTTGTCTTCCCCAACTGAAAGACTTTAGCTTAAAAAAGCCAGGGTTTCATACTGGATCTGGGGCCATCGCCAGTCGACCTGACTTATGTCTTGCCACTGGACTCTGATGACTCTGGAGGAAAGAGTGCTTTGCACAGCCCTGCCTCACTTAAATCCAATTCACTTGCAAGACAAGACATCACCCTCCTGGTGTCATTGGTCCTCTTCCAGAATAAAGGACAAACAATAACAGTGTTCTCTAATTAGAATGTAAATTCCTTCCTTGAGGACAGGGGCTGCCTTCCTTTCTGCCTGCGTTTGTATTCCCAGAATTTAGTACAATATTGGCATATAGTAAGCACTTAATAAATGTTTATTGACTTGACTTGAAATGTAAGAAGGCTAAATTGGAAGGAAAGCTTCTATTACATACTGATCCTTACTCATACTATTTCTAACCTAGACAAGTATCAAAGTCCTCAGATCATCCTCCTCTCCTTGTAATTTACATTTTACTGCCTGTGGTTATCTAGTTTACCAATGGGAGTTCTCAACCCTATTAACAATGACTCCTTTGTTATAACTGTTTTGTACTTCATTATATTAATGCCATACCAAATATATGAACAGAGATTTTCCCATCCTTCTCTTTTCCATCCTTCTGGGTTCTCTCTCACCTCTGATTTCCTTTTTCTTTCTCAAGTAAAGTTTTTGATTGATGTTTTATTGTTTATTTGTGGTGGGTTTTGTTTTTGTTTTTTTTTGGTCCTGCTTTTATTCCATGTTTCTCCTTAACTTTTGCCTTTTACTTTCAGTAGCTGATAAGAGGAATCTAAAAATTCTCAAATGCTTTTGTTTTCTGGATCTTTTCCATATATTTCTTTATTGTTGCCTTTACTTGAACAATATGGCATTCAAGTTTCCTACTTATTTACTGATAATAACAATAACAAAATAATAACAATAACAATCTCCTCAAAGTCCAATCCATCATCCATGCTTTGAAGGGGGGTTGGGCAATGGCAAATTAGGGGAATGACAGATAGTGTGGAGCACAGCCAGGTCTACATGTGCCTAGAGATTATTATGCAGCTGAGAAGGTCTGGCATGTATCCTAAAACAACAGCAAATTGGGTTTTTACAATATGGATTGAGTTAGCACCCTGGTCAGTGTGATGCAACTGCTCCTAAGAGTTAAAGAAATAGATGTGGTGGCAAAGAGTTCCGGACTAGCCCTATTCAAAGCTGTCGTGATCATTAGCTTAAGACACAGCATAGTGGATTCAATGGCATAGTTCTGGAACCACAAGAAAGCAAGATACCTTCGAACATATTAGAAATAACAATACCTCACATTCAGGAAATGCTTCCGACCACAAAAGTGGGCAAACCATTCATGCACATGAAAGGGAGTGAAGACATGAATACATTCATTCTGTCCAAAACTCTCTCACAACAAAACTGGAAACAGATCAAATCAACTATAAGCAAAGGTTTCAACTGTTTTTTTGTCAATAAATCCCTCAACTCCAAGTGATACAATATATTGTAGGCTAGTATAGGAAATTCATTTTTTAAAAATTGGGATCTTGAATTCAGAGGAGATCAAATAAGACATGAAATGGAGGAAGGGGTGAATGAAAATCTAACTACTCTGCAAAACTGGAAAGTGGTTGGGCTAGATAAGATTCATAATTACCAGTTTAAATGCTTCACAAGGGCTTATGAATTACTAGCAAGGCATTTTCCCAACTTCTTTTCTAATGAAAGCCTGACTCTACCTTTCTTAATGGAAGGCACCACATATCTATTAGCAAGTGAAGCCTACTGACTTCCTCCCCCATTATATGTTTATGTACTTCATACAAAGCATTCACAGCTTGTATCACTAAAAGAACATATAAACACTTATAAGAAAATAAGACCAAAAAGAGTGGGCCAAAAAGTCCTAGTTGCTTAAAATCCAACTTCTTGTTTTGGTGATTACTGAACAAGCTGCCTCAAAGCCCTGTAACATATATACATGCATATGCACATATATGCACACACATACATATATATGTACATTTATACACGCACACACATATATATATGTGTGTATGTATATATATATATATATATATATATATATATATATTGCCTTTGTTGATTATCACAAAGGCTTTGATTCAGTTCTACACTCATGGCAGAATGAATGTCACTACTCACATAGAGCAAATTTATAAAATAGACTCAGGTATAGTGAGAATAATAGAGTATTTGATGTCCACATAGAAAGTTATATACTTAAAACATGCCACCAAAACAATAATGGCAAAAGTCATTAAAAAACATGTGGCATATTTTTCAGGGAATAAGTTTAAGCCCCTTAGAGATCTGTCTAGCCTTAAATTTATCATTTCTCCCAAACAGAGCTAAGGATAGCATTCAAATGAAAGAGGTTGAATCAGAACATCTTATTAATCACCTATAACCAATAGCTTATCATATCGAGGTTTCCCTAAAAAGGGGAGGGAGGGAGTACAAAGGCATTTAACATATAAGGTAAATCAGGTATGGGACAGTTATTTTTTTTTACACATGAAAGAAAAATGATAGCACACAACAGACTCATAACATACATACACTGGCAGAACAACTTAAAAAGGATTCAGAGACAACTTATTAATAAAGTTATACTTTTTAGGAGGCTAATATGTAAATTTCATCACAATATAAAGTAATTTGTGGGGTTATCAAATGGTTATTCCATATCTCATCTCAATTCTGCACTGTATTAACAACTCCTGGTCCACATCTTGTAGAAAAATGAGCCAGTAGCATCAGAACTATCCTCTTGATAGTAGTTATTGTCTCAAAAGAGTTCTGGGGTAGTTACTGGGGACTCCTCCCCCTGTCATCCATAAGCTCCAACCAAAAGAACTCAGTACCTCTGGACTTCTCAAACTCACAAGGTTACCTCCAAGCCTCAAAATATCCATCTTGAGACAGATATAAATTCACTTAAGATCAGGAAAGAAATAAAGAGCAGAATAGGCAGCCAGAGGCCCAGGCATAAGCTGCCCTGATTTGTGAGCAGTCATGGGTTTGAGGGGAAAAACACTACTCATCTCCCAATACCTCTCATGGGAAGTTGAGAGGCAGAAAGTGTTACTTCCTATATGTGAGAGTTGAAGGACCAAAATGAGTTAGAAGTCTCTTTTATTTTTTAGAGACTCTGAATCATTAACTCTCCTGGATCAGTAGCCAATAAGAGAATTGCTTTCATCATTTCAAAGTGCTCAGATCCTTCCATCCTGAGTTATGCACAACTTTATATACATTTTTAGATCATCCCCAACACATCCAAGTGCTGAGTCAGCAAATATGATAGAATGGAACTAGGAAGGGCAACTGAACATGGTCCGTGACATAGCCCTTGTTACATATGGACTAGATAATCTCTAAAATCTCTTTAACTTTAATTCTAGGTTCTTGTCACCAACACATTTATTTTTAAAGTTATTTTACTTTTACTTGAGAAGATGGGTAGCATAATGGTTAGAAATTCATTTCCAAAGACAATGTGGTAGGGCTAGATGAGATTCGTAATTATCAGCTGAAATGCTTCACAGGGCTTTACAAATTACCAGCAAGGCATTTTCCCAACTTCTTTTCTCATGAAAGCCTAACTCTACCTTTCTTAATGAAAGGCATTACTTCCTGGGGTCAGGTCTAGCATCTGACAGGTACTAGTTGTGTGATCCTGGGCAAGTCACTTATTCTCTCAATACCTCAGGAAACTTTCATAGATTATAAATTGCAGGAGTCTGCATCTATTAGGTTCTGCTTCTTTGCCCTATATGCATGCCCATAAACTGGCTTCTGCTCTACTCAGAGGTCTATGTGTCTGAAGGTCTGTCCTTGCCCTTCCTAGGGGTCTGTGTATTCGTAGGGCTCACCACTGCTGATTTCCCAGGACTCTCAGCCTCCCTCTGCCCAGAGGTCTATATATGTGGAACCTTGGTTCTAATAATTACTTTAAGTATGGACAAGTCACTTCACTACAGGCTTCTCAACACTCTAATCTCTGCCTCTCAGGGATCTGGGTGTCTATGGATCTTCTTCCTATTGTCTCAGAACCACAATAGCCTCCTTTTGTCCAGAGATCTCAGTATCTTTTAGGTCTTCCTGCTGCTAATGCCCTAAGCTCTCCTTTCCCTGTTCTTCCTTCAGGCCAACTGCCTATTGCTTCCCACTATTTCATTACGATTTCACTAAGCTTCATATCCCATCCAGACACCCACCAGGAAACTAGGACCTTCCCAGGCAACTATCCATCTGAATTCCAGGATCCCTTTGTCAGCCACATTCGGACACAATGTAACTTGACTCTAATATAGTGCTGCCATTTTGGTCCTCTTCGAGAACAAAGGACAGCAACCAACTTTCCACCTGGAAGAATGATCCTCTGAATAGCAGCAGACCTTCAGAAACCATGCCCCCTTACCTGAAGTGATAAACCCCCTCAACTTTAGCACTCCACATGAATCAGCTTTCCTAATGGGTTGGTGAGTGGGTACAGCTCATCTAGCCAGGTAGAACTAGCTAACCCCAGACATGCTTCACATCCCATCTAGATACGTGTGTGTGTGTGTATGTATGTGTGAATGTGTACACACACACACACAAACACACACACACACACACACACACACACACACACCCCCCCCAATAAACTGGTACCAACCCGGACATCTCTCCATCAGCCCTGCTTCCATTCACATAACTCCTTCCCATGCCTTTACCGCATCTTGATATGGGAATGATAACCAAATTAATACTGTTAGTTGCTGGAAAGGGTATGTCAATAGGATTACCCTATTAAGATCCCTATGCCTCTTTTTCAAGACCACTACGTTTATTAGAATATAGGCTCCTTCAGGACAGGGACTGTCTCACTTTTCTCTTTGTATACTAGGGGCTTAGCACAGTGCCTGGTATACAATAGACACTTAAGTGCTTTTTTTATCCATCCATCCATCCATCCATTCATTCATTCATTCATTCATTCATTCAGAAGAGCTTTTGATTTGCATTAATAGAAGGAGTTTCCTCACTGGGAATTTCCTATACAATGAATTGCAGGTCTGGGGGAAAAACTGCATTTAGTATTCACTTGTCAATCTCTTTTTAGTCAGTCAGTCAGTTAGCATTCATTAAGCGTTTACTATGTGTGAAACCCTGTGTTAAGTGCTAGGGATGCAAAAAAAAGGGAGAGAGAAAGAAAAATGCAACAATTCTTGCCTTCAATATATTAATAATCTAATAGAGGACACAAACATGAAAATAAATTCATATACACAAGATATATACAGAGTAGACAGAAGATACTCTCTGAGGGCAGAGAGGCCTTGGCAGATGGGGAGGTCCAAGAAAGGCCTCCTCCAGAAGATGGGATTTCTGAAGAGTCCTGAAGGAAGCCAGGAAAACTAAGGCAGAGGTGAGGAAAGAGAATGTTCCAAGCACGGTGTGATACTTTTATTTTTAGTTAAGAAAATGCTGCAAAATGACAAGAGCACAGACAAAAGCAGAACTGAGGATTTTCTAGGTAGGCAACAGAAAAGATTATATGTAGACGCTATTGAAAACAATTGTTTGACACGGTTTCTTGTAATGAGAAAGCACTAGCTTTTAATTCAGTGGAAAGCACGGGAGCGCATGCAAGTTATTTAACCTGCCTTTCAGTTTTCTCATCTATAAAATGGGGACCATGAAACTTGAGCTACCTACCTCACAGGGTAGGTATGAATAAAGTCCTTTGTAAACTGTGAAGTGATATCATCAATTTTGTTGTTCTGTCGTTTCGGTTGTGTCTGACTCTTTGTGACCCAATTGGGGGTTTTCTTGGCAAAGATACTGGAGTAATCTGCCATTTCCTTCTCCAGCTCATTTGACAGATGAGGAAGCTGAGGCAAGCAGGGTTAAGTGACCTGCCTAGGGTCACACAGCTAGAAAGTATCTGAGCTTGGGTTTGAATTCAGAAGGATGAGTCCTCCTGACTCCAGGCCCAGAGCTCTATCTACTGTGCCACCCATAGATATCATCAGATTAACTACATGCAGGGATGTGCAACAGTCACCAGGGACAGCTCCCAAAAAGTGATTGTTAAATTTTCAGTGTAAGCATTTACACCTCTAATACTGGCAAGCACTACAAAGAAGAGCTTAATTTGTTTTGTTGTTGACCGTCTAAAGATGGTTAGACATTTATTGACACATCCCTGACAGCATAGCTCAGTTCTGTTACCTTGTATGTTCTCATATATATGAACATGAATATACAAAATTTAGCAAAAGCAAAAGAAATGGAATGTGAATAATGTCAACTTGCTTATACAGAGACAGAATGACACTTGTGAAGAAAATATGATACTTCTGAGACAAGGGGAAGGAAGGGAAGGGGGAGTGAGTGATCTGGCATAAAAAAACAGCCTAACTTTGTCTCCACTGAGATTCATTCCTTTTTTCTCTCACTCAAGACTGCCATAGAACAATTTCCAGGAAATTGTGGTAAATGTAAAATTCAAGGAGTTTATAAAAAGGCTACATCTGATGTGAGTTAAGAACTCATTTTATAATTTGTGTGAGTCACCTTCCAACAGGAATTAAATCCAAAGTCCTCCTTTCTAATCCCCCTTCACCAAATCTGTTCCCACTCCTTCTTCCTTGTCTTTCCTTGTAGGGTCTCAGTCAAACTGGACTCCTTAGAGTTTTCCAGAAGTGCCCCAAACTTTTCTGCCTCCACAAACCTTCCTTCATACTAGCTCTTCTGCGTGTAATTCTTCCCTTCTCAGTTTTACCCAGCTTTAAGGGCTCCAATTACATCTACTTTTTGAATCCCTTTCTCATCCCATAATTGATTATGATCTCTCTTTCCTTTGAACCACCCAAAAATTTTGAGTATATTGTTCTCATGGCACCTGTAACATTTTGCCTTGTAAAAAAAAATCTATCAAAACATTTACCATGTAGTTTTTTATGTATGGAAGAAGTTGTAACTACAGTGGAGAGATTGGGACTTCGCCCTTGCTTACAAAATGTCTCCCCTAATTTAAAGGGGGATGACTACTTGTAATCCTTCTGGAGCAGCAAAACAATATAGTGTAGCATCTCAGTAGTAAGAACAATTAATTCAAATTAGAAAAGCTATCAGAGGTTTACCTGGTGAGTAACTCCCCTGCCCTGGCCCTCTTTCTAGCTGAGTGGTATACCAGAATCTTTGCTTCCTCAGCCCCCAGTGAAGGCACCTTTTATGCCACTTGCCCATTGTATGGTTTTGGGTCCTTGTCCTGCAGACAAAATTTTCTAGTTGCCCTTGTATGTATGTGTATGTCTTACGCCCCACTTTCTAACCTTATTTTTGTTGTTCATCCTTCATTCTTGAAGATGACCAATGACAACAGGAGGGTGATGTCTCGACTTGCAAGTGAATCGGATTTAAGTGAGGCAGAGCTGTGCAAAGTCATCAGCCTCACTCTTTCCTCCAGAGTCATCAGTCCAGCGGCAAGCGATAGGTCAGGATAACTTGGCGATGATCCAGGTGCAGTGAGAAACCTTGGCCTTTTTAAGCTAAGGTCTTTCCCAGGTCCCGGTTTGTCTGAGGCAACATGCATTCAGTAGTTAAAGGCTAGAATTGAGGCAAAAGATGGCCTAGTTTGCCTTCACAAAAGAATCAATCTGGGAGAAGGTGCCCGATAAACATCTACCTAAAAATATAACAGGTGCTTAATAAATAAATTCAAACAAGACCCTGGCTCTATTCAGCACCAATTTAATGAATATAAGGAGGTATCATTACAAATATAATATGCCTGATCACTGAGGGTTTCAACTGAGAATAATTTATAAGTAGTTTGAAGAGGAGTAGGTAGGTGACGCAGCGGATGCAGTGCCAGATCAGACATCAGGAAGACTCATCTTCTTGAGTTCAAATTTGACCTTAGACACTTTAATGTGTCACTTCACCCTGTTTGCCTCAGTTTCCTCATTTGTAAAATGAGCTGGAGAAGGAAATGGCAAACCACTTCAGTATACTTGTCAAGAAAACCCCAAATAGGATCACAAAGAGTCAGACACCACTGAAATGTCTAAACAACAACAAAAGTTTGAAGAGAAACCAGCTTCACTTTCATTTATAAAAGAGAATCCAAACATGCATAAATATTACAAAGAATTATTTTGAACAGAGACTGCAACAAAAGTAGAGAGAATACCAATGCTTGGCTAACTTGGTATTCTCTAAGGACCATCAAAAGATGGAAACACATCTGAAAACTGCAAGCTAAGCCACTGTCAATGGCTCTTGTCACACTGCTCATTTCACTTACAAGGCACAGCTGCTCTATTCAACAGCATCTTCCTTTCTAATACTCACAGGCAAAGCATTTGTAAGCATGCCACTTGGGTGGAAGGATGCTCATCCACAAAATAAAGTATATAAACCAGGCTAGCACATTTTTCCAGGATAAATTACAATGAATAAAAACAGAGCTCCAAAGGAAAGCCTACAGATGCTCTTTGAAAACAGAGGTTACATAAAGAAAGGAGACAGTTAAAATTAAACACAACTGCTGGTAGCCAACATCAAAACCACCTTAAACACAGCAGAAGAGTGACAATTTGAGGAATCTCCCACCAAATTTCTCAGTTGTAATACCATTATGTTCTATTTTTATCATTTCCTTCCAGTCAGTTCTCCTTGTAATCAAACTGTCATTTTTCATAATCATTGTCTAACTCTTTAAGTACCCCTTGGACCAAAGTGGTTGCCAGTAGCAGGTATGTATATCGATAAGAAACTTTTACCATTCCATGTCTCTGGAAACTTATTGGTAACCATCAACTAGCTGTCATGCCAACCTTCTTTTTATATACTTCCAAATTAGTCAATAGTTGAGAAAGAGATTAACAACATTGACAGCAAAAAAGAAAAAAAAATGAAAAACTCATTGATAAAACTAGATGTTTTTATTATTTTGGATAAAAACTAAACTGTTAGATACTCCAACTTGTTCATATCAAAAATGAAAAAAGGATAATCCACAATAATGAGGGAAGAAATAAAGAAGGCCCTTATGCTATATATCATGTCACACTGCCTTAGAAATAATACATAGCTACTAAGAGTGATTGTTCAGGTAGCTGTTTCCATTTCCATTTTATAGTGATTGTGAATTTTGTTTTCTCGGCTCTGCTTATATCTCTCCATATCAGTTCATGAACATCTTTCCATGCTTTTCTGTATTCATCATATTCATCATTTCTTATAGCACAGTAATATTCCATTGTATTCATGTATCACATTCGTTTAGCCATTCCCCAATTAATGGGTATCTACTTTGTTTCCAATTCTTTACCACCACAAAAAAATGCCACTATAAATATTTTGATACATATGGGGACTTTCTTCTTACCAATGGCCTCCTTCGGGTATAAATGTAGTAATGGAGCTTCAGGGTCAAAGGGTAAGTACATTTTAGTCACTTTATTTGCAAAATTCTAAGTTGCTTTCCAAAATGGTTGAACCAATTCATAGCCCTACCAACAATGCACTAGTGTGCCCATTTTCCCACTACTCCTCCAACACTGACTATGCCCATCTCTTGTCATCTTTGTCCAATTGTGGGATACACGGTGAAACCTCAGTTTGCATTTCTTTTATTATTAGTGACTTGGAGTGTTCTTTCCTATGGCTGTTAATAGTTGGCAATTATTTTGCAAACTGTACATATCCTTTGACCACTTATCTAGTAGGGAATCAGTTTTGGTCATGTACATATAAATATATGTGTGTTTACATATACATATACACACATGTACATTATATATATGTATATAACCAAAACCGACTCCCCACTAGATAAGTGGTCAAAGGATATGTATAATAATGATATATGTATATGCACACTATACATGTATACGCCACACATACATGTATACACAAAATATACCTGTGCAGACACATATATGCATACATGTGCACACATGTGTGCAGTGTATATATACATATAATGCATATGTGTATACATTATATGTATGTGCATATATATGTATATACACATATATACACACATAAAATACATTTATGGCTTAAGGGTGTGGAATCTATAATATATTGCTTATATATACAGATTGCTTATATATATAGATTGGAATCTATAATATATTGCTTATATATTATAGATTCCAAACCGTTATCAGCGAAATTTGATGCAAAGATTTCTTCCCATTCAAACACTTTCAAATGGGGTGTTTTGTTCTTTTGTATCTTCCTTTCCCCTCCAAATAAAAAAAATTAAAACATAAAAGAGGTCCTAAGCCAGCATAGAGACTTTCGCAAAATGATTTTTTATATTGGAGTGTTCTCTCTCTCTTCCCCTCTCTCTCTCTCTCTCTCTCTCTCTCTCTCTCTCTCTCTCTCTCTCCCCCCGTCTGCCCCCCTGCCACTGCCACCCCCACCCCAGTCTGGAAGTGAAGTGGTCACTAACAGACTTAATCCCACTGCTGATTGATTGGTACAGATTGCCAATTAACTAATTTCTGACTCCAATCTCATTTTGACCTGGATCAGTTTACCCCTCTTTAGACAGCCTGGCAGCCTGGTAGCTCCCACTCTATGGAGCTCACCATATAATTGGTGGATTGTAGGTGGACACCCAATCAAATTTAGTCCTACTACAGCTTGTATCCCCCACCAGGGGTGGGGAACCTGCAACCTCAGACCACATGTGGCCCTCTAGGTCCTCAGATGCAGCCCTTTGAATCCAAACTTCACAGAACCCCCAAACTCAAGTGATCTACCAGCCTCAGGCTCCCTCATAGCAGTGATTCAGGTGTATGCCACCATGGCCAACCCAAATGACTTTCAAATGAGATCATTCTCTTCTTATACCTCTACAGTAGAGGCCATAGAATCACAGACGGTTAAGTGCTACAAACTCCCATATAGGCAATTCAGTCCAACTTATTCATTTTACAGATCAGGAAACTGAGGCCAAAAAGTGAAATGATTTGCTCTAGGTCATACAGCTATTAAGTAGCAGAGCCAGGAATCAGATCTGACTCCAAATCTAATGCTTTTCCTCCAATAATCTCTATACTTTTTTTTTGTTCCTTAATATATGTAAAGTAACACTGCCAAATGTATTCTTCAAAAAAAAAAAGATATAGATGTAAGACAAAGCCTTACTTTAAATTCTTGCAATTTTGGCAAAGAATCCATGTCTCTTGAATTCCAGCATATGGTCCTACCCTGTTATTAATCTTACCCTGCTGTCTTCGATGAAATAGCTATGCAAAAGAGGTGGGGGGGAGAGATGAAACAAATTAAAATCAGAATACCCTCGATAAAATCCCTCATTTTTCCTTGCATAGTCAGATCCATGGGTTTCCTACTAGAATCTAAGGATAGAAAGAATGGAAAGGGGAAAAAAAGGGAAAGCATTATTCCCCCTCTACCTCAGTCATTTTTATTTAGGCAGAGCTGTCCTCAGTCCAAATCGTATTGGGAGAAAATTTGCACTCAGTGTTCCTGTGGGTCCGTAACTAAACAATATTCCAACCTCTACTCTACAGTTGCAAATGGAAGTCTAAAGAGAGTATGCCTATGACAAGCAACTATTTCCTATATGTCTCTGGGCTTCTCTACTCCAGAGTGTAGGTTAGAAGTGTACACTAAAAATAAACTTCATAAAAACAAAATCCAACCACCATCCAAGTCCCTTGTCTCCTTGTACTCTGTGCAAGCACACATACAGCCCAGTCCTTGGTTTGCCAGGTACCCTGGGAGCTCTGATTCCACTTGGTTTGCTGCTGTTTCTTACAGCACAAATTCACAGATTATGTTCATGGTTTACTTCAATATTTCTATAAAAACAAACCACCATTCTTGGGATGATTACCATCAGTTATTTATTTTTCACATTCTTTACTTAGATGATTCTTCTGATTCTGTAAAGATATACGAAATCAATAATTTATGAAATGGAAATGTGCCCCTCTTCACCTGGTTCTATTTCTGCACCCCACTCATCCCTAACACATGCAATTATACAATGTTGACTAAGTCTCAATCTCAAGAGCCTCTTTTTTTAATGGTGATTCTAATTACTTTTCTTGGCTTCCGATTTTATAACCCAACTTGATTTTGGAAGGAAAAGAAAGTTGCTGATGGCCTCCTCCTCACCAAGCAGTATCACCATTTGATAAAAGTATAATTTTATGCTATTCTGCAACCTCAAGCTAGTGCATGTCAATCACTATGAATAGTTATCCCCATCAACACAGTAGAGAGGTACAGACATCACCTAAGCTTAAGCCAAAATAATTAAGTTATGTCTACAGCCTCAGATTTTGCAAACTTGCCACTTCCTATGGAATACAATGGAAGTGAAGGAGATGTGGTCTATTGTTAAAAGTCCACTAAGTTCTCAAAATTACTTCCATAGTCAAATATCTTAATGGAGTCTTATCATTCCCTATCACCAAAAGAGGAAAGCAACAATAAAAGTTTAATTTCTTCCCATTTATTTTATGTAGCCATGCTTAAGGACCCTAGATTTAGTTGGCCATATAGGTAAGACATTTCTTCTCTTTTTAAAATGTAATTTTGTTACTTTTCCCAGTTAACAAGCATTTATTTTCCCTCCTGCCCATTTCCCCAACTCCCAATTAATAAGTCACAATAAAAAGAACTCATGCCCCCCATAATAAATATGCACAGTTAAGCAAAATAAATTCCCACACTGGACATATCCAAAAATGCATGTCTTATTCTGAATTTTAAAATGTAAACTGGGAAAATCATTTCATCTCAGCAAGCTGACGAGACTAGAAGAAACCCAGGAGAAAGTCATCTAAGAACCTCATAATAAGCGTTCTGAAAACACACCTGAGAAGGAATGATGAGCCATTTAATTTGAGAGGATTTGTACAGTGTTGGGGACTAATTCATATCATTTCCATAAATATTTATGCCTGTGCCTACTAAGTGAATTCAATTTAACAAATATTTATCATTGTGCTAGATGCTGGTGAATGTTGATGATGACCTTAAGTAATTTCAGTCATATCCAAGTCTTCATGACCCCATTTGGGGTTTTCTTGGAAAAGATATTGGAGTGGTTCTCCATTTCCTTCTCCAGCTCTTTTTACAGATGGTGAAGCTGAGGCAAACAGGGTTAAGCACTGCCCAGTGCTACCTAGCTAGTAAGTACCTGAGGCAACATTTGAACTCAAGACTTTCTAACTACAGGCCTGGCACTCAATCCATTGTACTACCTAGCTGCCCAATCTCCAAGTTATTTTGCATATACTGTGTACATAGTTATTTTCATGTTGTGTCCCCCATTAGACTGTAAGCTCCTTGAGGGCAGGGATTGTTTTTTGCCTTTCTTTGTATCCTTAGCACTTAGCACAATGCCTGATACATAATAGACACTTAATAATATATGTGTGTGTGTGTATAGAGAGATACATATTACAGACATGCACACAATAGACATGTTTCTATATCTGTACACATATATGTATACATACTGTGTTCACACATAGATAAACATATATATGTATATATATAGAGAGAGAGAGAAAGAGAAACAGACAGACAGACAGACAGTTGGACATAAGGCTGCTGTGTAGTCTATATGCCTTTTCCTCTTTTCTTTCTTGATCCTGAGCTACATTTTCCAACATATTTTTCACTCTTCTTCTCTTTGCACTTAAATCTCCTAATATTAAAGTAAATGCAATTTAATTTCAAGGGTCTTATCAAGTTCTACACTCAAAACCCTTCTGGCATGGTAGGGCCTGACTGAACTTGTGTTCCATTGGTATTGGCTACCCTTATTACATGCTGTTTCCCTTCAAAAACTCTGCATTCTCACTATAATGGATTACTTGACATTCTCTCTTCTAGTTTCACATTTCCCTGCTCTCATGAATTTATGGATGGTTATCCCCCATGCCAGGAACATACTACCTTCTCATCTGTGTTTGCTGAAATTCTTTTTTTCCTTCAGAATCCAGTTCATGTACTACCTCTTCCCTGAAAGCTGACCTATTCCCAACCTTCTCCTACCCCCTTGCCCCAATGGGAGCTCTTTTTTTCCCCCAGAGTACTCTAAGAAAGCCATGTCAAACTCAAATAGCACAGGGAGCCACTAATCTTTACATAAGGATCCCTGAAGGCTGCTTAATGACTTAGTTTTTGAATGAAATATTATCTATGTCTTATTGTATTTTTATTTATTTAAATATCTCCCATTTATACTTAGTTTTTAAATGAAATATTATCTATGTCTTATTGTATTTTTATTTATTTAAATGTCTCCCATTTATATTTTATTCTTGTTCAGGAGTATTACGGGCAGCAGGAGGCCTGCCATGTTTGACACCTCTGGTCACCAGCATTTTGTCTGAATTGTTTTTTTTTTCTTTTTTGCTCCATCATGCTGGTCTTGCATCATACTTTTTTTTTAATGTGTGTATCTTCTATGCCCACAATAAATGTAAGCCCTTTAAGGGCAAAGGCTGTCATTTTACAGCTGTGCTTTTCCCAGTACCTGGGCAGCTTGGTGGCACAGTGGATAGAGTGTCAGGTCTAGAGTCAGGAAGACTCTTTTTCACGAGTTCTAATCTGGCCTCAGACACTTACTACCTGTGTGATCCAGGACAAGTCACTTAACTCTGTTTGTCTCAGTTTACTCATTTGGAGAATGAGCTATAGAAGGAAATGACAAATCACTCCAGTAGTTTTGTCAAGAAAACCCCAAATGGGGTCATGAAGAATCAGATACAACTGAAACGACTGAACAACAACTTGGAGATGGAAAACACTAACAATAAGGGAACTGAGAAAGACTTCTTCCAGAAGGTGAGATTTTAGCTGAGACCTGAAGGAGACCAGGGATGCCAGGAGGTGGAGGTGAAAAAGAAGACAATTCCAATCATGGGCGGGGACACCAGTGAAAATACATGAAGTTGGGAATTTGAGTGTCTTGTGTGACAAACAGCAAGGCATATTTCTATGGATCCAAAGGGATTCCACTTTTTCATTTCAAAAGGATGCATCCGATGGAAGGTGGGCTACATGACCTCTGCCATCCCACAACTCATGATCAATCCTTAGAGTGCTGCTGAGCCAGAGTGGTAGCAGGAAAAGGTCCTGTTTGGCCTCAGCTACTATTTCCTTCCACACAACTAAACCAGGCCAGGGGAAAATGAAAAGACTCTTCCAGTCCAGTTAATAACACAGTCTGGAGCTGGCTCTTGTTGCAAGATCTTAACTAGCTTGAGATAATTATGGTTTCACTGACAACTAAGACTGTGTCTCAAGTGACAGCCCTAAAGGATTGTGTGCATGAGAGGGGTGTCCACAATCAAGGAGGCAATAACGCCTTTCTCTATACATTTCTTTGGGGCAGCTAGTGGCACAGTGGATAGGGTGACAGGCCTGGAGTCTGGAAGACTCATCTTCCTGAGTTCAAATCCAGCCTCAGATACTTGCCAGCAATATGACCTTGGGAAAGTCAATTTTACCCTGTTTGCCTCAGTTTTCTCATCTGTAAGCTGGAGAAGGAAATGGAAAATCACTTCATATCCTTGCCAAAAAAAATCCCAAACACAGAAAAATGGGGTCACAAAGAGTCAGATCCGACTAAAATGACAACAGCAACAACATGGAAGTCTTAATTTAGGCACTAGGGTTGGATACCTTGGAGTCATCCTGAACTTTTCTCTCTTCCTCCTCTCCCATCCCTTCCCCAAATCCAATCATTTGACAAGTCGGGTAGAGTCTATCTCCATAACATCTCTCCCACGAATCCTTGTGTTTTCACTAGAATATCCAGTGCCCTCAGACCAGTCCTTATCACCTCTCCCTTAGACTGCTGAAATAGTCTCCAAATTGAGTTCCCTGTTTCAAGTCTCTCTTCTTTCCATTCTAGTATCATAAAACAATTAAATTAATATTTCTTATGAACTGATGCTGAGTGAAGTGAGCAGAACCAGGAGAACATTGTACACAGTAACAGCAACATCGTGCGATGACTGACTTTGGTAGACTTAGCTCTTCTCAGCAATGCAAAGATCTAAGACAACTCCAAAAGACTCATGAGGGAAAATGCTGTCCACACCCAGAGGAAGGACTTTGGAGTCTGAATGCAGATCGAAGCATACTATTTGCTCTCCTTTTCTTTTGTTGCTTTGTTTCTTCTTTCTCATGGTTCCTCCCATTAGTTCTAATTCTTCTTTACATCATGACTAATGTGAAAATACGTTAAATATGAATGAATAAGTACAGCCTATATCAGATTACATGCCATCTTGGGGAGGGGGGAAGGAGAGGGAGGGGGAGAAAATTTAAAACTCAAAATGTTATGGAAGTGAATGTCAAAAACTAAAAATAAATTAATTATAAAAAAATTAATTAATATTTCTTAAACACAGATCTAACCATGTCATTCCCCTACTCAAAAATCTTCAGTAGTTTCCTCCTGTCTCTAGGAATATAAACTCCTCAGCCTTCCATTAACAACTCCCCACAGTCTGGCTCCTTCCTATCTTTCCGGACCTTTTGTATTACTCCCCTTCATTCAATGTTCCAGCTAATTTGGCCTGCTGGCTGTCACCTGAATCTTGAATTCCAAATCTCACCTCTGTGCCCTTGCACAGGATGCCCTAGGTATCTGAGCACGCCTTCCTTACTTCTGCCTTTTAGACTATCCAGTTTTCTTTGAGGGCTTAGCTCCTATGTCTCTTCCTCTGTGAAGTATTTTTTTATTTCTACAGTCGTTACTGTTCTCATCTCAAATTTTCTTCTATTTACTTATCTACATACAGGTTATAACCTCTAGTAGGATATAAATTCCTCAACTGTAGGGATTGGTTATTTATTCCCAGGACCTAGCATAGCAACAAAGTAGATGCTTAATAAACATTTGCCGAGTTGTTGTTAAATTGATTACAGAAACTACAGTAACAAGGGAAATGATCTCTCAGCTCTCCTCAACTTTAATGTTCTGTTAACAATAAATTGCCTGAGACAAGAATTTGCAACTACAGTAGTTAAAGGTGAAAAAAAAAAAGTAGTTTTGGCTTTGCTCTTAACTCATTGTGTAACTTGGGGCAAGTTATTTAACTTCTCTGGGACTCAGTTTCCCTATCCATAAAATAATGCAACTGTGCATGACCTTGAAGATCCCATCTAGTTCCAACAATGGAATCCTACAAGCATTTATTAAGCACCTATTATGTAGAAGGCGCTTTATTTGGTGTCAGGGATTAAAAGGCAAGAGAAAAATAGTCCTTCTCCTTAAGAAGTTTACATTTGATTGGACTGATATTTTGTAATTACATGAGCATGTTTATGAATTTGATACTTAAGTCGCAAAGGTCTATATGCAAATTTATTTGAAAATTATTATTATTAAAATATCCACCCACCGATCATAGGAAGCCAGGGACACAAATACCCCGTTTTAGAATTTTATTTTGGTCCAACCGTTCTGGCAATCAGTTTAGAATTATGTTAAGAAAGTGATTAAACTGTTAACCTTTGACTCAGAATTTCTACAACTAGGAGGTTACCTACAGATGATCAGCAGAAAGAAAGCCCCATATACAGAAAAATATTTATGGTAGCATGTTTTGTGGTAGCGAAGAACTAGAAACAACATAGGCACCTATCAACTAGAGAGTGGTTAAACAAATTGTAGTGTGTTCATACAATAGAAAATTACTATGAAATAAGAAATTAATATGAAGAATACAGAGAAACATGGGAAAATTTATTTGAACTGATAAAGTGAAGTAAGCAGAACCAGGAAAACACACACACACAAAGACTACAACAATGTAAATGGACATAATACCAACAACAAAAATCAAAGCAATTCTGTGAAATTAAAATGACCAATCTTGGCCTGAAGGAGATCTGAGAATGTACCTCCCTCCTTTCTTTGCAAAGATGAGGGACTATGGGTGTGTAATACTGTCTATAATATTGTATTTGGTTTACATGTTATAACCGAGAGTTTAAGCTCATAAGATTCTTTATATCATGGATACTGATTACTAAGTGGAATTGAGAAGAGCTGGGAAGAGAAAAGATCTTGACATTTCTGGCTTCCACATTCAGGAGAAGGGAAAGATCCCTGAAGCAAGAGAAAGACTTTGAGAAGACGCTAATATGTAGAGGAGCTAGTGCCTCCATCATGTCCTTATTCTCGGCTTATCACACTAGAGACTTTGGGGAATTTCCCCTTGTGTGAAAAAAGGTATTCTCTGTCTTTTATGGTTGAGTCGAGATGTATCACTTTCAATGGGAGACCTCACTCATTATAGCAATATAATAATGATAATGATAATAGCATTTATATAGTGCTTTAAGTGCAAAGCACTTTGCACATATCATCTCATTTTATCCTCACAATAATCCTGGCAGGTAAGTGATATTATAACTCCTATCTAACAGATGAAGAAACTGAAGTAGAGACTTTCCCAGAGTCACACAGCTAAGTATCTGAGGCTAGATTTCAACTCACAAGTCTTCTGCCCATTGTTCTTCTAATTTCTATAACTTCTCTGACCTGTGTTTACTATTTTCTTGGATAAATGGGTTTATTTGCTATTTGCTAAGTTTTTTTGTGTAAATGGCTTTTGGGGGAAAGGGAATCAAGTCTTTGGACTTCTACCTTAAGGCAGTATTTTCCTGCTAAAGGGATGAGAGACAAGGAATGCAGCTTAAACCTAAAAATTGTTTCTTCTAGACTAACAATATTTAGGGGGGCAGAGAGATCTAATTCTAGCTTAGTACCACCCTCCCACTCTAAGGAGATCAGAGTGATAAGTCTCATGGCTCCAATCTCTTGGTCCCCTTCTGGTAAGAATAAAAGTCTTCCTTGAAGTAGGAGAGGCAGAAAAGACTCTCGGAGATATAGTCACATTTAGATAGACCCATATGGACATACATAATCTACCTGAGTAGAACACATAGCTCATGTAACCAAATGCACACAAACACAGACACATATAGTGTTAATTTTTGATAGCACTGCTGAAGGCAGTGGGTTCAGCAGTACCATTCCTGAATCAAAAACCTAACATATTTAGATGAAAGGCTTTCATCTCCCATTGGCCCTTGCCTTTGGGGTTATATTTTCTTGCATCAACATTTCCACTCCTAAAATCACCAAAGAAGATCTGAATGAGGGTGATTCACTTTCACCTGACAGTACTGAAGGCTCTCTATATCAGCTACTTAACTCTGAGGTTTTTTTTTCTTCTTCTGTTTCTTTCTTTCCTCACTAGTCTTCATGGAGCATAGCTCTTGAAGCTAATTAAAATTAAACAGTGCTGTAATTTCAATCTTCCTGTGAACTATGCTGAATATTTTCCCCTTTAAAAAATTAAGTTTTAATTAAGTTTTTTTCATCAAAATACTAGTCCTGCTGATAATGTCAGGAAGGTCTTGAAAAGTAATTACATGCCCAATCTGTTTCTGACACACTTCATTCTCTACTGGGGCTCTTCTTATGCCTCTATTCCTTCATTAAAAGCCCAGCCTCCCCTCCCCCTGACCCTGTACCCCACCAAAACTTGATTTCTTTTCTATTTACCATGATACAAACAAAAGAATTCAAGTTTTGCCCTCTGGTGCATGAGCACAGGACCCAAGGAATTAAACAGACAATGAAGAGTACTTATATTACAAATCTGTACCTTAAGTGTATACTTCTATAGGTTATGAGAGGCAATGTGTCACAGGTATTAGACTAGGAGCAAGGGCACATAAGTTTTAGTCCTTAGACCCAGTCTGGGTTAGAGTAGCTAGGTGGTACAGTGGATAAAGCGCCAGACCTGGAGCCAGGAAGACTCATCTTCCTGAATTCAAATCTGGCCTCAGGTATCTATTAGCTGTGTGACCCCGGGCAAGTCACTTAACCCCATTTGCCTTAGTTTCCTCATTTGTAAAATAAGCTAGAGAAGGAAATGGCAAATCATTCCAGTATCTTTGCCAAGAAAACCCCAAATAGATTGGCAAAGAGTGAGACATGATTGAAACAATTGAACAATAGTTTGATTGCTTTACCTCAAATCTCTGTGCTCTATCCCAAATCCATCTCCTTTTCCTCAGTGATAGGAACGCAAAAGTAATTAAATTTGGTTTGGTCCTGCTCACTCTAGTTTCAGATCAAATCTGCTCTGGTGTCTACTACTACTACTACAAATAATGTTCTTTATCCCTGGTCTATAGCTCATAGATATATTAATATTTAGAGTTAGAAAGTACCATAAGATCTTCCAGTCCAACTTCTTTCATTTAACAGATGAAAATGAAAATTTTATGGAGAGTTTAAGTGACTTGACCAAAGTCACACAGTTAATGAGTAGCAAAAGCAGTGTACTTTCCAGCATACCAAAATTCCTCCTAGATGCCTCTTCAAAAGGGACTTAAAGTCAGTCAGTCACTACTTTTGACTCTTGAGTTACTGGAACTACAAGTCTCTGCTGGGAAGGCTGACCACTGTCCTGTCTGCCCAGACTACGCCGAAACCCTGCAAAGGAAACTTTCAGTTGGTGGTCAGAACACAACAGTGTGACTTAGGCAAATCACTTAATTTTTCTATGCCTCAATTGCCTTATCTGTTAAAAGAGGGTCCTGGATTAAATAATTTCTAAAGTCCTTTACAATCTAAAAAGCTATATATAATTTTAATGGTCTCCCTACTTCACATCTATACAGTGGCCAAAATACTCCAGAAAAGTGGTGTCAAATTCAAATAGAAATGGATCCCTCCTAGCAGCATATTGACTTAGAAAATGGGAAATTAACTTCATTTATGTTGCATTGTATTTTTATTTATTTTGTTAAACATTTCCCAATTACATTTTAATTTTGGGTCCCCATTCCATCCCAGAACTCAGGAGTTTTTCTGTGCTACTTATGACCTGTGGGCTTTGAATCTGACCCCTCTGCTCTAGAACCTACCTCACAATATTGTTTCGATTCAATTCAACTCAACAAGCATTTCTTAAGTTCCTAACAAGCCAGCCACTGAGCTTGGTGGTGAGGATCCAAAGGCAAAACAAAAGAGAGTCAAACAAAACCATTTCCCACGTTGGTCACATCCAAAAATGTGCATCTCATTCTGCACTTTTTTAGTCTTTCATCTCTGTCCGGAGGAACCTGGGTCTTCTTATTTTGCCCCACATCTAAGAAGAAGTTTAATTACAATGCAAAAGAGAAGAGCTTTGAAAGTATTGACCTTTGGGATTTATATTATATAATCCTACCTTTGTAGGCTACAGTGAGAGAATTGGAAGAGACCTGAAGAAGCCCCTCAGCCCAGTCCTTTAATATTAAGTCAAACTGCATGTAAATCATATCAAAGGGATGTCAGTCTTAGTCTTTAATATATTCAATAAGGAATATCCTAATTCTCATTTGGCAACATGTTTCAGCATCCAACAGTATGACAACTACTGCGTCTGCCTTCTGTCTACGTGGCAGGGTAAGAGCTTCTATGAAAGAATGTTAGGAGAGTTGAAAAGATTTCCACAGCCTAGACTCTTCAGTAAAAAAAAATCTAGCAATTATCATAGTTATAATTCTTAACCAAGTGCTTACCATGAAGTCTTGAGAGATTTGGATCTAGTCCTTTGACAGTTTTTTTTTTCTTGGAGACCCAGAATCTATACTTTAATAGTGGCACCACCTACAAATTGTAAAATATTCCTAGGCTTTGAGAACATAAATACTTAACTGACAGCAACAAAAATTCAAAAGTTAAAAGGAAATACACCACTAATTCAGGTCAGTACAGCTCATTGTAACATAGACCCAAAGGCATTTCTAAAGTGGGTCTAATTTCCTTTACTTTTGCTCAGGTATTCCCAGTCTTTATCAGAAAAGAGGGACTGATGGATCTTTATGTTACTAGGAAGGGTTTGGACCAATGGTCTAGGTATGGGAATCAGAAGGAAGAGGATTTCATTTGATGTCTCCTATTTTGCTACTGACTTAACATAAGATTTTGTGGTAAGTAGCAAAGTGTCAGTCTTCTGCTAGCCTACCACTAGTCTTCTTTCCTTATACCTCTCTCTCTCTCTCTCTCTCTCACTCTGTCTTTCTCTGTCTCTCTCTCTCTCTCTCTCTCTCACTCTGTCTTTCTCTGTCTCTGTCTCTCTCTCTCTCTCTGTCTCTTTCCCTCTTTCCTTCCCTCCCTTTCCCTCTCTCCCTCACTCCTGATCTCTTCCTCTTACCTTCACCTTACTCCCTCCATTTCACAATCCTTTTGAAGGAAAAATATGTAATCATATTTTCCTGAGTCACATGGGGGCCCTTTAGATTTCTGATGTTTGCCTGGGGCAGATTTGACAGTGTGAAAAGCCATTAACATATTGGTTAAAAAAAAAAGCATTGGCTTTTTGCATTTATATATACATATATATGTATATGCATAGAAGTATGTATGTATGTACATATATGTATGTGTACACATATATATGCACTTTTAACTCTATATGCCCAAATGAAAACATAATTAGGATTTAAATAAGCAATAACTTATCCCTTCAGTATTTTGAAAATGAATAAATGCTTTCTGATTACCTGCCCATTTGCCCAGGGTTGCCATGGAAAATGAACTTCATTCTGTATACACCAGATAAACCTATGACAGAGGCCAGAGATCTGGACTAATTAAATCTAGTCTTATTGATCACAGATTTTCTTGCAAATTGTTTTAGGTTGGAGGTGACAATCAAGTCCCGGTCAAGGAGATATCTGAGGGAGTTAGCTTCGGAGTCAAGACAGCTGACTCCACTTTGCTAAAGAGTTCACACTGCTTTGCCCTTGACATTAACCATCGTCTTCACGGGGCCTATAAACATTTCTGGCATAAGAAAACTCTCCCTACCAAGGAAGGTCAGCACTTCTCCTGCAACACCGAGTCTTAGACAGTTGCTTAGAGCACTGAGAGATGAAATGATTTACCCATGATCTGCAGTCAGAGAGGGACCTGGAACATAGGCCTTTCTGACTCCAAGGCTATGTCCACTACACTACATTGTTGTCTGGATATTTCTTAAATTCTGTGATTTTCAGAGAGGAACGAAGGTAGAAGATTAGAGTAAGGGCTCGATGAGTGACTGGCAAAATAAGCCACTACAGAAGAAATTATCAAAGACACTTTGAAATTTGGTTTTTAAAAATGAATAAAAGGTCAACAACCTCTTGTACACAGTTCTCTAATTTGATTCACTGTATTTAGTGGCCAGGAGATTAGAGAAGAAAGGAAAAGAGAAAGAATTCAAGAGAAAGAAGAGTAAGGTGTATGGGTAGCTAGGTGGCACAGTGGATAGAGTGCCCAGCCTAGAGTCAGGAAGACCTGAGTTCAAATCCACCCTCAGACACTTACCAGCTGTGTGACCTTGGGCAAGTCATTTCACCCTGTTTGCCTCATTTCCTCATCTGCAAAATGAGCTGGAGAAGGAAATGGCAAACCACTCCAGGATCTTTGCCAAGAAAACCCCAAATGGGGTCACGAAGTGTTAGATACAACTGAAATGACTAAAGAACAACAAAAAGGGTAAGAACATAGAAGGAAAGATGATACCTTTTCCCTCAACCCTTTCCATTTGCCCTTTTTTTTTGTCCTTTAATATTTCCAAAATGATCTTTATCTGCTGCTTCCTTTCAATTAATAGTATGCAGATGGTGTTACCCCACTGCGGTGGGGTATATTATAGGTTATAGGAATAGGATGCAAAGATTACTATGAGACTGTTCTATCCATCTGATGAAATATCAGACATTGAGAACATCTTGAAATATAAGAGTAGGGTTTTGCAAAATTCCCTAGTCTGTGAGCCACTTCAATGGGGTAAAGGACTGGCTGCAAGGGATAACCACCCTACAACAAATTACCTTGATGCCATAGCATGCCAATAAAGCCCTTATTGACTTTAAGGGGAAAAACCTGAATGATGTTTTGATGACACACCAATGTGGACATGTATTTTCTATATAATAGGAGGTGAAAATATTAATCTATTCCAAGTCATCAACAAGCATTTATTAAGTATTTGTTATGTCAGTCACTGTGCTAAGCACTGCACATGTTAAAAAAAAAGGCAAAAACATTACCCATCCTCAAGGAGTTCACAGTTTAATGGTGGGTACAACATGCAATCAACTGCTCACAACATATGTTGTTGTTGAATTGTTTCAGTAGTGTCTGACTCTTTGTGACTCTATTTGAGGTCTTCTTGGCAAAGATACTGAAGTGGTTTGCCATTTCCTTCAGTTCATTTTACAGGTGAGGAAACTGAGGCAAACATGGTTAAAGGACTTGCCCAAGTCCACCTAGCTAGTAAGTGACTGAGGAGATCCATCCACTGCCCCCAACAATATACGGACAAGATAAATTAAATTTAGAATGAAGTCACTAGCTTGGTAAGGCTCCTTGACGAAGGTAGGATTTTATTTGAGACTTAAAGGGAGCCAGGAAAGCCAGGAGGGAGATATGTGGGAAGAGAGAATTTCAGGCATAAGGAATGGCCAGTGAAAATGCCCAGAGCTGGAAGATGGAGTGTCTTGTTCAAGGAATGGCAAGGATGTCAATGTCACTGTATGGTAGAGCATGTGAAAGGGAGTAAAGTCTAAGAAAGATGGGATGGCAAGAAGGGGCCAAGACTTTATAGAAACAACTGTCCTATTATAAACATTATCACTAGAACAAGCAGCTTGAGGACCACCTAGAGGGCCTAGAATGACCTCAAGATGTCTGCTCTAAAGGAAAGCACAGCCCATTAGCCTGAACCTGCCTGGACATGGTTCCCCTGGATTCTCTATGATTTAAATCAGAGAAACTCATGAAACAGATGGAAATGATCTCAGGGACCCCTGGGACTTTCTCAGAGTGTTTTTCATGCAGGTCTGGCTGGAGTAGTGACTCAGAAAGGGCACTGCATCATCATATTTATTTTAATCACTGGGAAGTTTTCATTTATAATTCATAGGCACTTAGACTGCTTGGGATGCCTTATTAAAAAGGATGTCATCTTTTGCCTCATTTTATGACCACAGGAAAAAAAAAAAGTCCTCTTCAATATGGTACAAGAATAAACTATTACCAGAATAGAAACCAGTGCCCATTAATTACAGCATGACCAAACCAGTATTTATAAAATCATCATCATCCCATGGAGAGGGAATCATGTCATTTAGCCTGTAGTTAGTGCAATTCTCATTAAAAAAAAATTGGCACTATAGCAATCACTATGTGAGGGGTGACTACTGAATATATCTGTAGAAGGCTTTATGAGAACTAGCCACTGGGAGAGCAGCTTCTCAAACAGTGAAGTGAATTGCAGAGACAAAAATGGCATCAGGTCAGCAGAGGTTCATTCCATTCAATAAGCATTAAATGAAAGTGTCCTATCACTAAGCCTTTATTGAATTTTCAAGATTGTATTCTGGGCTATATTGACAACTAGGTGGCACGTGGATAGAGCACTGAGCATGGAACCAGGAAAACTGATCTTCCTGAGTTGAAATCTGGTCTCAGACACTTACTAGCTGGGTGACCCTGGGCAAGTCACTTAACTCTATTTGCCTCAGTTTCCTCATCTGTAAAATGAGCTGGAGAAGAAAATGGCAAACCACTCCAGCATCTTTGCCAAGTAAACCTCAAATAGGGTTATGACGAGTCAGACACAACTGGAAAACAACTGAACAACAAGAAGTTCTGTGCTATATGCAATTCATGGATATAAACTGTGTAACCCCAAAGCGGTCTCAGAGTCACTTCATATATTTACTGTGGGGAGCTATTCTTAGCTCCTGTGGCTATTCTTAAGACTTGACTTGCATGTGTGCACTTCCACTCTTTGGGGAACATATACATTAGTCAATGGATCTGTGGTGATTTCTTTAGTGTGGGAACTTCCTTCAATATGACAGCTCACCTATAGCTTGAGCACTGGGCAGGAAGTTCCGGAAATCAGGAAGACCGGAGTTCTAATTTGGCCTCAGATATGTCCTATCTGTGTGACTTTGGGCAAGTCATTTAACCCTGTTTGCCTCAGTTTCCTGAACTGTAAAATGAGGATAATAACAGCAACTATCTGCCAAGGTTGTGAAGATTAAATGAGATAATTTGTAAAACACTTAACACAGTTGGTTGCCACATAGCAGGCATTATATAAATAGCTATTACTTAGTAGGTGATAGATTCTATACTAAAAGACTCTAGGAGGATACTTTGAAGGATATCCTGTGCCCAGCCTCATCACATAGCACAGATGGATCCAGAAGAGAGTTGAGAGAGGATTTGTTTTGTTCTGTTTTGTTTTGTTTTTGGTAGGCAATAGAGGTTAAGTAACTTGCCCAGCTAGTAAGTGTTATGTGTCTAAGGCCAGATTTGAACTCAGGTCCTCCTGACTCCAAGGCTAGAGCTCTTTCCACTGCACCACCTAGCTGCCCTGTGGATTTGTTTTTAAAGCAACTCCAGAGAGCTAAGAGAACTAGATCCTAAAAGGTATGTTACCATGGAGTTTGCCTCTAGAGAGCTGACAAAAGGTACTGTTAACAACAGCTTAGCACTTTACAGTTTATGAATGAATTTCTGCACCACAACCCTAAGGAACAGAGAGTATAAAATTATGCCCATTTTACAGATGACTATACTGAAGGTCAAAGAAGTTAAATGATTTGACCAAGGTTACAGAGTTACTAAGCACCAAATATCAGGACTGGGATTAGAACATATAACATTTAGATCCATATTACTGACCAACCTCTTGAAGAGCTAGGAGGAAGAGAGCTCAGAGATATCATCTAGCTATTATATAGCTATTATATTATTATATCTAGCTATATAGGAAATGGAGAAATGAGGAGTTTTGCTGAGAAGAGCCGATGAACATAAAAATTATAATAAAGTTTTACAGTTAAGTGACACAGGGGGTGAAGCACTGGAAATCAGGAAGACATGAGTTCAAATTCAGCCTCAGACCTTACTAGCTGTGTGACCATGGGAAAGTCATTTTACCTAAGTTTGCCTCACTTTCTTCAGTTAGTATCTGTCTCCTAGAGTTGCTTTGAGGATCAAATGAGAATCTTTATAAAGTTCTTAGCAAAGTGCCTATCATGTATGTGCTCAATAATTCCTTTCTTCCTTCCCTCTTTCCTTCCTTCTCTCCTATGTCCTATGAAATAAGCATTCCAGACACTAGTCTAGTCAGAAGCAGAAGTCAATAATATATATATATATACACATATATATATGTATATAAATTGTAAACTGGCATTCATATGTTTCCATCACAATGTCCTACTGCAATGTCTTATTGTGGCATGGAGGCAGGGGTATGCTGATAAATATTTAACAACCATCTCTCCAGAAAAAAAAATCTGTATGACACACTTTTAAGTTAATATGCATGACTAACATTTCCCCCTTCACTTTCTTAAGTTTAGGCAATCAACAAAATGATATATCAGCCCTGATTTGTAGAATATCACAATTTCAGAGGTGTAAATGCTTATACTTAAATTTTCACTGTCAACTTCAGAGCTGTAAATGCTCACACTTAAAATTTAAACATCAGTTCTCCCGAGCCAGTGTGAACTGGCACACTCTTGCATGGAGGGAATACTAAATTCTTGAACGCCATATCAGTGTAACACAATCACTGATAGGTTCCACCATGCTGGAGAGGCTTTGAGAATAGCCTCAGTAACAAGAGTCTGTTTTCTGGAGTCTAATCTACTTAACTACCAGGAGGCTGGCCCGCTAATTGCTCTTTTTTCAGCTATTAAAAAAATAATAAAACAAAGAAAAATTTTAAAATGGCCCTCAATCCTGTGTGATTCCTTCAGTTCTGCAGTAATGATAGAAAGTGATGGGAAAGTAAGAATCATAGTTTTTAGATGGTTTGACTGCCTAAATATTCTATGAGACACTTGTCCAATGACCCATAAGAAGACATATGGCTGGAGGAGATGGGTCATTTCAATCTTGACATTTTTTCAATCAACAAAACCAGGAGATGGAAATTGTAGCTAAATGGAAAGATGATTTAGAGTTACTTGTTGAAGAAGAAAAGAAAAAAGGTGGAGCGCATTCTACCAAATACCCAGAAACAACAAGATACATTACTTCACCGGATATTTAATCATCACATATGGAGGTGCTAATGATAAGTATCCACAAAAATACCATCAAGGAAATAATTAAAATTTATATTCAAGCATCAGTTATCGAAGATGAAGAGGTAAAATGACCCTCCAAGTCAAATCAACATATACTTTGACATTTGATGATTTCAGTGTAAAGTGGAGGAAAGATGAGGATCAGGAAAAATACATAGGAAAGCATGATTCAGGAAGAAGCAGTTAGGGAGACCAAAGTCTTGTAGCTTCTATAGAAGCCTCATTCCTCTATATCATAAACACCTTCTTGGAATAAAGAAATGGTAGGCACTGGGCATTGTGAACACCCAATACCATCATAAACAGTGAAATAGATTACATTTTAACAGACAAAAAAAGACAATATTATTGATGTAACTGATATCCATAAGCCAGCTCTTTGTGTACAGTTAGACCATTAACTTATCAGAGCTAAGGTCAGAATTAGTGATGAAAAAAAAACAAAAAACAGAAAGAAGTAAAAAATTAACAATTAAAATGGGAAATGGACAACAGAACAAACATTGACTATAATAATTTAATCAAACTCCAAAGCATTGGAGAGTTTCCCAAAAGAGGAGAGCAATCACTTTAAAGAGTTTTCCTTGACCATTCATACAAGAAAGACCAAATGGATGATGAAGGTTTTGACCAGATTTCAACATATAACTGGTTGGGCCCCCTATAGAACTTGTACAACCATATACATACATACACACATACATATATATATATATATATATATATTATACACACACATATATATTGTGTGTATATATATATTATTGTATATATGTATATATATTATATTATATACATGTATATATATTATACACATACATATATATATTATACACACACACATATATATTATACACACACACACACACACACACATATATATATATATTTGTGATAGATAGTATGGATGGACAGTGAATTGTACCCAGACAGAGTTCAACAGGAAGAGAAGGATGAACTGGATTACTTTTGGGAAAGTCTAAAGCTTTTTTATTGTCCCCAAGCTTTCCATAAAAGCAAAAGCCCATATTTTCAATACTAACATATATCATTAGAAGGACCTCCCAAATCACTGAGATCATAGATTCATTTTAATCTTAAAGAAAAAAAATTTGAGGCTAGTTGAGGAAATGATAATTGCTAGTCTCTTTAGATTTACTATTTCTTCAAGGGACAATAACATATCTTGAAAATGAAGAATCAAAATATCAAATTCAGCTACCACAAAATTTAAACACTCAATGCCAGTCTTCCTCATTAATCTAACTAGAGCTTATAATATAATAAGAGAGAATGTGATTGACAGATCAATATACCACATAACTTGTCTTCTTTTTTTAAAAATTTAATTAAATTAATTTTTTGTTACATTTTAAGTTCTAAACTGTCTCCTTCCCCAACCTGTGTAGAGAACACAATTTGACACAGATTTTACATATGTGTACATGTATATATGTATACATATATAATATTATATTATATACACAAAACCATATAATATTATATTATATATAAAACCATACTATGCATCCTTCTATTTATCAGTTCTTTCTCTGGAAGTGGGTATCATCTTCCTTCATAGGTCCTTTGAAGTTGATTTGAATATTTAAAATACTCAAAATAGCTTATTCATTCACAGTTATTCTTTGAACAATATTGCTTTTACCATATACAACTCTTTGTTCTGCTCATTTCACTCTTCATTATTTCATGCAAGTCTTTTCATGTTTTTTCTAAAATCAACCTACTCATGTCTTACAGCACAGTAGTATACCATCATACCACAGAGCCTTTCAAGCAAATGGTGACAGTGGTCAGCAACCAAGGGATAGTCCCACAAAACCCTGAGCAGTGGTCATGTTTTTTCTATCCCCACAACTATGTCCTATACTACACAAAACCACAAATTCTAAATGTCCAACTAAGACTTATATAAACTCAGGAATCTGCCACAACCATCTCAGCAAGAAATGAAATCAAGTCGACCCTATGGGAGTATTCTAGAACCATTTTCTTCACATAAAGGATTTGAATAGTCCTGCTTTCTTTCTATCAAGCATTTTCAATTCTGTATTTCCTTATACTGTAAAATGTTTTATTCTGAATGTAATGAACATCAAAAAGAAAGATCATTTCCATAGACAAAATAGGTTAAAAATAGAGGGTTGTATGTGAAAACGTGAATCTCTATTATGTAGAGCTTGCATTTTAAAAAGTATATAATAAATTCTACATATTACTTTCAAAGCTGTCCTGTTTGTCTGTGTTTCTCTCTGAACTTCCTTCTTTTCTCTTCACTCCCCTGAATTGTAAATACAAATCCAAAATCAGAGAATTCCATGTTTGGAAATAACTTTAGAAGTCAGAGTACCATAGGATTCTTGATTTTGAACCAGTACAGGTCATCTAGTCCAAATCTCTTATTTTATCAGATGACGAAGCGAAGGATGACAAAAGTTAAGTGTCTTCTTCTAGGTCATGCTGGTTTAAAATACCAGGGCTAAGATTTAAGCAAATCTAGCAACCTTTCCAACTGTACACTATAGTTGTTTTGCATTTTTGTATCTCAAGTGCCTCAAAGAGAGTAGTTGCTGTTTAAAGACTTACTGACATGAATTGAGATGGTGATATAGATGTCATGAGGCATATACTCTAGCAAACTAAACCCATGAAAGGAAGAAAGACAATACTTTATTAGGTGTGGTTTTGCTTGAAGGTGAAGGAATAGACATTATCAGTGATGTATGGTTAAATCTTATCATTCACTAAAGTATAATATATTCATCATCACTGATCTGAGTTACAATAGTCACTTTATGCATTCTGTGACAGTTAGGGGAGGTGCTAGAGAGAACAGTAACATTAACAAAATCAGGCAAAAGGAGAGTCAACTTTGATTTTTGTTGTTCAGTAGTTTTTTCAACTGTAACTGATACTTCATGACCCCATTTGGGGTTTTCTTGGCAAAGATACTTAAGTGATTTGCCATTTCTTTCTCCAGCTCATTTTACAGATGAGGAAACTGAGGCAAACAGGGTTAAGTGACTCACCCAGGGTCATCCAGCTAGTAAGTGTCTGAGACCCAATTTGAACTCAGAGAGATGAGTCTTCCTGATTCCAGGCCCAGGTGCTCTACCCACTGTGACACCTACCTGCCCAACTTTGCTAGAGGGAAGAATCAGAAAGCATGAATATTGTCCCATGGTAATGCTGGCACTTGCTAATATTCATTCATAATGGGTAATAAGCTAATTCTGGGTAGCTGGCCAATTTTCCACATATGGCAAATAGTAGGTATGGAATGACCCTGAAGTAGAAGATTTGTTAAGGCCTCCTTTCGTTCCATAATTAGAGGATAGATGCCTAAAGAGCCCTTGGGAAAGTAGGAATTTAAAGAATATATATGCTGGGACTGAGTTAAGCTTGGGAAATATAAGGAAAGTCAAAGGGCAGAAACACAGGGATGCAGAAGGAATAGCATGAATACAGGAAATTTTGCAACTTAGAATTCAAGGTAACTCAACAAATCTATAAAGATGCAGAGGAAATTACAAAATGTAACAGACATAGGCAGATGGATAGACTAATTATCTCCACTACTGTGACATCTCTTTGGTCCCACACGTCTTTCTTGTCCAAAGGAAACCATCCCATGCTATTTACAAGGAATCTGCTACTTCAATTATTTTTTCTAGAAGCACCATGGCTCTAAATCATATGTACATGTTTGCAATAAACCTTAGTTGTTTTTTTTTTAAATTAAGAACATTGGAAATGATTCATAGGAAATAATGATCCATAGGAAAGTAAACTCTCAGCAAATCATGTTTTCATTCACTCATTTAACAAACACGTATTAAGTATCATCTATGTGTAAGGGTACTGGGGGAAAGAGAAAAATGTATAATACAGGGTTCTTGCCTCAAGGATCTTATAATGTTCTAAGTCAGTAATAAGTCCAGTCCCTGGAGTGGGACCAAATTAAAAAGATAGCATGACATAAATTTCTAAGGCTTGGGAGAGTTAAATGTTGTTTTTCCAATTAGAATGTAAACTCCTTGTGAACACTGATAATAGTTTATCTTCTATGTGGTGTGACTATAAACTACTATAATATTAAATAAATACATCAGAGAGGCAGTGTGTCAGAATGACACATTAGAGAGAAGGCTGGTCTCAGAATCAGGAAGACCTGAGGTTTAAATTTCATTTCTTTTACATATTGGCTATGTGACCCTGTGTAAAACACTTAAACACTCCATTGTTGTAATTGTTGCTGAGTTGTTTCAGTCATATCCGATTCTTTGTGACCCCATTTGGGTTTTGTTTTGTTTTTTTTGGCAAAGAGACTGGAGTGGTTTGCCATTTCCTTCTCCAGTTTATTTTACAGATGAGGAAAATGAGTCAAACAGGGTTAAGTGACTTGCCTACGGTCACACAGAAGGTAAGCATCTGTAGCCAGATTTGAATTCATGAAGAGTTTTCCTGATTCCAGGCCTTGCACTCTATCCACTGCAACACCTAACTGCCCCCAAACTCTCTATACCTTGGGTTACTCTAAACCTCTAAATCGCAGAGAAAGTGCATTATTTGCATTGATAGGCAGTTTCTCACTGCTGCTGCTGTTGTTTTTGCTGGGTCACATTCAACTTCCTGTGACCCCATCTGAGGTTTGCTTGGAAAGATACTGGAGTGGTTTGCCACTTCCTTCTCAGCTCATTTTACAGATGATGAAACTGAGGCAAACAGGGTTAAGTCATTTGCCCAGGGTCATACAACTTGTAAATGTCTGAGGCTGAATTTGAATCAGGTACCACCTACCCGCCCAGTTTCTCATTGGGAGTCCCTTATCTTGATGAAATCAATAATCTTTTTTTAAGTCATAGTCGACACATTGAAAGAAGTGTTTTTCTTCAAAGCAATCAGCTTCAGAGACTTTTTAACTTATGCTAACACTGCTCGCAAAAAAAAAAAAAAATTGCAGAACCCAACTCCCCTTTGGGGATTCAAATCCAGTCTCAGATACTTACTAGCTGTGTGCCTCTGGGCAAGTTACTCAACCTTTCTCTGCCTCAGTTTACTCAACTGTAAAATGATGATAATAACAGCACCTAACTCACAGTGTTGTTGTGAGGATCAAATGAGATGTTATTTTTAAAGTGCCTGATACGTAATAGACATAATATAAATGTTTATTCTCTTTCCCTGAAAAAAATCAGTCTCAATACTACATAGTAACTCCATTTTTACCCCAAACTGTATTGCAGTTTGAACACCCACTTTAATCATTAGATATGTTCCCAAATGACTCTTAGCAATTTTGAAAAATCATATCCACTTTGAAAGGATGAAGATTTTCCATCACTAAAGATATTCAAAAGAGTATAGCACACGTACCAAAGGCAATTTCCAGAGAGAAGTTCTAAAAGCATTTTGATCTATGCCGATGTCTTGGGACTAAGTTTAGAGCTTCCCAACTACTTTGAAGCAGACAACGGTCCTTCAGATACAGTATATATGATGGATTTTTAAAAAATCTGTCACATTGCTTCATAGTCACATATCATACTTTAAAAAAAAATCCCCCATAGCACTTACCATAATGTCGTGGATGTGGTAGGAAATCAAGAAATCCTTGCTGAACTGAACTCTGTGAGATACATAGCACAGTACTGCTTACCTAGTAGGATTGGGCTTTTTGGTGTGACTGTTAAGAAGTTATGTTTAAGGAAGGCTGGAGTGAGGAGGAAAAGAAGTGTGCTTCTATACTGACACAAGAAACTCCATTCTCTATTTAATTTACGAAAACAGACCTCTAAATTATTCACTCTTCCCTAATTAACTCTCCGGAGAGTTTTCTTCAAGGCACAGTAGGTTGATGCTTAGGGCGACTCTCGGTAAAAGCCTGGGAGCATAGGAGGCATCCATAAGTTTCTTTGTACTTGTGGATTTTAGTACACAATAAACTTAAGTTTGAAAAAGAGGGGGCAAATGAGGATAAGACCTCCTCACAAAAGTAACTGCCAAGCAGGAAGGGCCATATAGACTTGCACCATCGAGGGGTTTCCATAGGTAGCTTATCATGAGAAGACACTCCCCCTGCCACCTCCAAAAGTGACTGTCTCAGAAGGCATCCCAAGGTGGATGGAGTAAAATATAAATGTTAGGCCTTACATATTTTTGAAATGTATTAGGTATTACAACAAGGTACTTCCCAAGACTAAATCATTATGGTCTTTCATATGCCTGAGGCCCATCTTCTTGGACCCACTGTGTTTGTTGATTATTTTTGAAAAAGCATTTGATTGGGTAGAACAAAGAGCTACTTTACAGACTTTCATACCATGAGGTGATAGCATATATCCCTAATAATAGCTAGTATTTTTATAGTGCTTTAAAGTTTGCAAAGTGCTTGACAGATAGTAAGATGTAGAACATTGGAGAGAATGGAAGAACACAGTCTGCTTCAAAGATTTATATATGAAGAACTGGGGATTTTAAAATTAGTAATGGGGGGAAATGCAGACACCAGAACTCTTTAATAATTATGGTACAAATGTTATTTCCCTAATTATAGACAGAAGATGAGAATTTGGTTACTAAACCTTAAGCTAAGGCAGAGTTGCTCATAGAGAACATCTAGCAGCTGAACCAAGAAAGATTACAACAAGAGAAGAGAGAAAGATGAAAGAACAGATTTCAGAACTGCACCAAAGAGAGACCATAATACTCTTTCTCTCTGCATTGTTACTTGTTGCTGGGTACAACTGGTTGGCCAATGAGTGGCTGGAGTTCACTCTACTGTTACTTGCTACTGAGAAAAAGATTAAGAAGAAGGAATGGGGAGAATATATTTTGCTCTTTATTATAACTTCATGCTGAGAAGAAGTAGAGAGAATATACTACATTCTCTATTATGATTTGCTGCTAAGAAGAATAGAAGATACAATATATTCCTCTATATTGCCACCTGTTGTTGCTGAAAGGCAAAGGAGAAGAAAAATCCTGCAAAGAAGCAGTCAGAGGGGTTTTTGACCACCTTAGGACAAAAGTCATTCATTACCTTTTCCTAAAAGAGCACAGGACTGAAGAGATTAGCAAGCCACAAATTAGAAGTGATGGATACTACAGGTGCTGTCAAGGAATAAGTCCAGCTGAACATAGTAGCAGCTTGGGAGGACAGAATTATAGAAGTCATCCACTGGATTGATTATCTGAGATGTCATGTCCGTAAGGTATTAATCAAAGACAGTGTGGATAAACTCAGCTTAACAGAGGAAATACATGTTCAACATAGAAGCTACCCTCATCAGGAAACTTTCATAGATAGTTCCTGAGACAGATAGTGAAGAAAGTTTCTATTTCCAGAATTTTGAGGTGCCTTAGCCATATGTATTACCAACAGGTGTGTTTTATGATTCTGGGAGTTTAGATGTGTTGCCCACTCTTCTGATGGATATCGTGTATATTGGTGGGAGAAGGCATTGGAGTTTTATGGATTGAATGGTTAAATATTATATGTTGATTTTTAGTCTCAGTAAATGTTTTGGTTATGGTCAAATGAGTATTAGTGGCTGATTTGCTAATGAGAATAGCATCAGTTGAAGCTCATGAGCATAATAAAGTACATGATAAAATGTACATGGTAATTTCAAAACTGTCTGGCTTGTCTGTGTCTCTGTATTTCCTTCTGCTCCCTTCTGTGAGTTGTTTAATTGTTTCACTGATAGTATTTTCCTTCTTTTCTTCTTCTTTTTTTGGCATCCTTATCACTAATCCCCTTTTCCTCTCCCAAGGGGACCACCCCCTCAAAAAAAAAACCAACCTTATCTGCATAATGAAAAGAGCTTCCTTTTGAGGAACCACATGAGCTAGATAAACCCTCAGGTGGTTCCAGGATACTGAAGCCCTTGGTGGCTTCTTTCTGGCAGTGTGCATTGAATGATGTTCTGAAGAGGATGAAGCAAACCCCGAACTGGCCATTGAGCAATGAATATGTGGATCTTTAAAAGGGAATGACTCTCTCAGTTTCTTTTCTTTTCCCTACTGCACAGTATGAAAGGATGCTTCACCTATCTTTCTATAGTTCACCATCCCCTACCCTAACTTATATGGTGACTACTTTCACATGACAGAGCAAGAGGATTCAATCAGGCAAGTCTGAATCAGGGCCTCTGGCTGCCTCTTTTGCTTTGTGTTTGACTGATCATGGTTATCCTGAGATAGGCATGTTCAGTTTTGGAAGCAATTTTGTGAGTTCAAAACATTGGAGATCCTGGGTGCATTTTTGGAGGTAACTGGCAGCAAGGAAATTTCTTTCTTCCTTTATTTTTTTTTTTGGCTAGGCAATGGGATGAAGTGACTTGGGTAGGCAATGGGGTGAAGTGACTTGCTCAGGGTCACACAGCTAGTAAGTGTTATGTCTGAGGCCGGATTTGAACTCAGGTCCTCCTGAATCCAGGCCAGTGATCTATCCACTGCGTCACCTAGCTGTCCCTAGCAAGAGAATTTCTGTCAGAGAAGATAACCACTGACATGATACTGAGCTCAAGCTGTGGCCAGGTTTGCCAGAAGTTGTGGACTTTGAGTTATTTGAACAGAGGGGAGCCAGAGTAATATGGATCAATGCCTATTCAGCAATCCTCCCAACTGTTTCATGCTGTGATAAAGTTTTAGTCTCAACTACCCAGGAAAGTACGATAGCAGTTACAAGTTGTTAACAAATCTTGTCCAGATAGTCTTTCAATCACTATGTGCTTGTGCTTTGGGCTTAGCATTTCTTTTATGTGTAGGAAATAAATACCAGTCCCATACCTGATTCATAATGTACATGAAGTATCTTTCTGTCCCTCTTTGCGGAGATCCTAGAAATGAGCCAAATACATGCCACTAGCAATTTTCCTTGGGCCTACAAGGCTGGATGATATGAAAAGTCAAAGAGTAGGAGAAAAAGAGTTTAACTCTCTCATTAGAAGCTAGACCATCCCCCTCCAGAACTGAACCTAGTCTGAATCCATTAGTATGGGATAGGAGCAAATGAGTCCCATAGTGGAAAGACAGAGGAAGCAGTGGCCTGGTCCCTTAAGTCCACTAGTGATTGCAAAAAATAAATATTACCAATTAAAACAAATTTACATATTTGGCCTTATCTGAAAATGCATGTCTCATTTCCCACTTCTAGTCATTATCTCTCTGTTAAAGAAGTGGGAAACTTCATCAATCTTTTGAAATTGTGATTGGTCATTGCACTGATCCCAGTTCTTTCACAATGACTTTCCTTTACAATACTGTAGTCATTGTATAAATTGTTCTTATGTTTCAACTCACTTCACTCCGAAACAGTCCATAGCAGTCCTCCCACGTTTTCATTTCTCTTGTCATTTTTACAGTGCAATGATATCCTATTACATTCATATGCCATAATTTGTTTAGTTGTTCACCAATTGATAGGTTTCCCTTTTGTTTCTAATTATTTGATAGCATGAAAAGAGCTACTATAAATATTTTTGTACTCATCATCTCCTTTCCCACTTTCTCTGTTCTCTTTGGTGGACCTAAGAGTGGTATCACTCAGTCAAAGGATATATACAGGTTAGTGACCTATTCACTACAGCTCCAAATTGCTTTCCAGAGTGACTGGACCAATTCAGGAAATTCTGGTGTTATCTCCACACACAATGCATTAATGTACCAGTCCTCCTGTGTCCCATGTAACAATTGTCATTTTCCTTTTTTCATCTGTGCCAATCTGGTGGGTGTAAGGTAGATCATCTGGGCTGTTTTCACATATATTTCTCTAATTATTAGGGATTTGGAACATTTTTATATGGCTTTTGATAGGTTATATTTTTTCTTTTGAAAACTATCCATATCTTTTAGTCATTTATCTATTGGGAAATCACTCTTTGCATATATGGCAAGGAAATTTTTGATGATGAAAGTTTTATGGAACAGGACAGGTAAAACAGGCACACAATAACAGCGGAGAATGAAAGAACCAAAGAGAGTTGTTTTATTTAAAGGACAGAATTTTTGGACAACTGGATGTTTGGTCTATTCTCAAAGAGAAAAGATTTTAAGTAGTTTAATTGACTTTGAAGTAGGAATATCTTTCCCCACCTAATTCCTGTGGCCAATTTCACTTTCTGATCTAAAGTAGTCAAAGTGCCACAATCAAGTACTTTTATAATCATAGGGCCATAGGTATAGGCTGTAAGAGATGTTAGATGCCATATAGCCCAACACCATCATTTTACAGGTGAGGAAATTGAAACTAAGTGACCTGCCCTAACTTACTAGTTAGTCATAGTAAGTTAGGGAGCCAGAATTGGAATCCAAGCCTTCTGGCACTAATCCTATCTTTGGAAAAAAAAATGAAACTCATGAATTTTCACCCATAATGACCTCTCCTCTATGTCTCTGAACCCTACCAATTCTTTCAAGCCCAATTCAATCCCAATATTCTCCAAGAAGTATTTTCTGACTACAACAAGAAGGGGGTCTCTCCTTCCTATGAATTCTAAGATTCCAGCATTCTAACTCAAATAAGTTTGAGTTAGGGTTTTGGACAAATAGAATAAAATGATATGGCAGAACTAAATGGATACAGTTTAACTGGATAAATTCTAAAGTCCCTTTAAGTTTTGGCACTCAATGGTCCTTTAAGCCTAAGAAGAGAAGTGCTTTAGAAGAGATCCAGACATTTAAAAAACTTGGAGGCTGGAATGAGGAAAATAAGGAGGAAGGAAAGATATTGGTATGCCTCTCTGAACTTTCTCTCCAGTGGTCTGACCTACTATGTTTTGTAGAGGGAGCTCATTATATACATAATCTGCTTATGTTCATTTGATAGGATGATGGTGTATTACAAATGTGAATTGCTACGTACATTGCCATATGTTGTCATTGTACCCATTGGTTTTTCTGAACTGTCTTTCTTCTTTACAAAGAAATGTTAGGGGTAAGAAGTGTGGAGGTGGAGAGAGGGTAGTGTACTATTGCTTAGTGATGATACAAAAAGCATCAACATAACATTAAAAGAAAAATTCTTTAGATTTCTAAATTGAGGAATAACATGAGCAAAATGATGCTTCAATATACCAACAAATCATTAACATAATAAATAGGAGTCAGAAAATCTGAGTTGCAGTCCTGAATCCTCTATTCACTAGCCACATAACCTAGGACAAGTGGCTTAGCCACTCTGATCCTCCATTTCCATAGATAAGGAATAAAATAAATAATAAGCAATGGCTATTGCACAAATGCATATCTTCAGACTAAATGTTCCTAAATTGTTTGATTTCTGTTCAATCCATAGACAATACGAATAAAAAACTTAGTAAAGTTTTTAATTTTAGAGTTGCCTATGGAATAAAAAAAAATCAATCTCACAGCATACTGTTGTAAGGAAATAAGATGTTCTTTGAAAACTGTAAAGTACCATACAAATGCAAGATGCTATTAGTAATAATAAGTATTCACATTGACAATAATAATAATATTCTTAGAAGCTTTATCCAGCACAACAGAAGTTATTAAATGTAATGTTTATCTGTAAGAAGTACAGTGTGCTACTAGAACATCATCTATTTGTGTAAAACTAAACACTTGTAGTCATTCCTTTGGTTCCACCAATTATATAAAATAAATTCACTTTAAAAAAAGTACTTTGGTCTCTGCATCCTTAAAATGAAGTAGATTATTGTGAGTCTAATGGAGTGTATGAATGCATGAGCATTCTTTCCAGAAACAATGGTACTATTGGTTTTGGTTAATGTGCTCAGAGCAAGAAAACTTAAGAGATGAAGGAGAACAGGAAGGAACTAAGAGGTATATGCAGAGTGGCAGTCACATAGCAAGATGGTCTGTGTGGACAGCTGGACAGGATGTGAAAGGGAAGCATGGTCTCGAATGATGGTGCAGTTTGATTTAATGGGCTAACTGGGCTTGTTTGCATTCAGTCACCAAACAAGATGGCAGAGCCCCTGGGGTAGGAGTCCCAAAGATGAGTGGAAGTCATGTAGTCAGCTCTTTGCTTTTCAGGAAAAGCCATTCAATGAGATTTTGTCAGTCCTAAAAAGCAGCTTCTAGGGATTTCATGAGTCGTATTTAAAACAACATCAATGAGCCACAGTTACTGAGTATGTTTATCATGCTGCTAAAAATGCAGGTCATTTTGTTTTTCCCAAGTGTTTGCCATAACAATCATTTAGTGTGGCAGTGGGCACAAATCATCTTTCTGGTATTAATGAAGGAGCAGGAATTCTCATCTTTCTTCTTAAGGACCTTGCCCAAGAGTGTCCATATGCTTCCCAAAGAACTTGTTTGTTTGCAATAAACACCAGATGTGCTCATGAAGAAGTAGGATGATCACTTACTGGGAATGCTGTAGAAGGGAACCATGTATAAGGGAGGACCACCACCACCACACACACACACACACACACACACACACACACACATTCTCAGATCCCTTCCAATGTTAAGATTCTGTTTCCATACATCTATCAAACATACAGTAGTTAACATTTATATAGCACCGTAAGGTATGCAAAGAGCTTTTCCAATATTATTATCTCATTTGAGCCTTACAATAGTCCTGTGAGGTAGGTGCCATAATTATCCCCATTTTACAGATGAAGAAACTGAGATAGCAGAGGTAAAGTGATTTGCCTAGGGTCACATACCTAATAAGTATTTGAGACTGGATTTGAACTCTGATCTTCCTGACTCACAGCACTCTATCCCCTACACTACCTAGCAGGCTTTTCTGATACCCTCCAACTACTAGTGCCTTCTCCCAAAAATTACCTTGTATTTCTTTTGTGTGTACTTATCTGTGTTCATGCCATCTTCCCCAGCAAGAACGTAAGCTCCTTAATGGAAGAGACTCTTTCTGTCTTTGTATCCTCATTGTGGAGCATGCTGCCTGGTATAAAGTAGGTGCTTAATAAATGGTTGTTGACTATATTAATTCATTGAAGATGATATTTTTCTTTCTCAATACAAATTGATTTCTTGCACTTTCTAAGTGGAAAGAGGCTCCAAGTGTTGTATGTAGAAGTGTTATTGGTTGGCTATTTTGTTGTTGTTGAGGTTTCCTATTATTCGTGACCCCATTTGGCAAAGATGTTGGGGTGGTTTGCCATTTCCTTCTCCAGCTCATTTGACAGATGAGGAAACTGAGGCCAATAGGGTTAAGCGACTTGCTTAGGATCACACAGCTAGTAAGTGTCTGAGGTCAGATTTGAACTCAGATCTTCCTGACTCCATGCCTGGCACTCTATCCAATGCACCACCTAGCTAGGCTCTTGGCTGTTTTAAAATTTAATTATTTTTTTCTCCTTCAGTTGCCTTGGTAACAACAAAAACTCTCCTCTGATATCTCTGATCATGGCAATGAGAGTTTGATTCTGGCTGGATCTACTAAGCTGGAAAGGTTCAGAGGATGGTTCTGACACTATCTGATATCTGATGACCAAATTCATTAAGTAGCAAATTCACTGAGACAGCTACTCAGCAAAATGGATAGAAGGCTGGACCTTAGAGAAGTAGCAATTCCTAATTTTTAATGTTCTTACTAAGCTTTTTACTATTCTCACGCTACCATAATTTTCATATAGTCAGGACTCAGGAAGACCTGAGTTCAAATTCTCCTTCAGACACTTTACTATGTGATCCTGGGCAAGTAGTTTTACCTCTCTCCACTCAGTTTCTTCATCTGTAAAATGAAAATAATAATATAATATATGAATTTTTATACAATATAATTATATAAAATAACATATATTATATAATTGTAATATATTAATGTATTGATATAATTGTGATATAATATTGATATAAATAATATATAATGCTAATATGTTAATATAAAGTTATGGTACAATATAATAATAATCACATCTATAGACATTACTGTGAGGATAAAATGAGACATTATTTTTAGTGTTCTGTATCCTTAAAGTACTATATAAATGCTAACTTTAGTTTGAGTTTTAATATTAGTGTTAATCAAGAGTTGAATTCTAGATCATGAATTCTCTGGCCACAGCTACCAATGAAAAGTTCAAAAAATAAATTATCCCAAGGTCATACATTCTTTAGAGGTAGTAGGGTCAAAAAAGCTATTTCTTTTTGTTTTTTTTTTAAATAAATTGAATTGATATCTTTTTTATATCCCCAAGATTTTTCCTAGTATCATTATTCCACCCTTCTAAAAGAGAGCCATCCTATATAACATATTTTTTTAAAGGAAGAAAAAAGAGGTGAAAAAATCAGCAACACTGATCAAAACATTGAAAAAAGTCTGAAAATACATGTAATGAACTAAACCTATTGACCTCTCACCTCTGCAAAGGAGTGGGGTGGGGGGAATCTCATTTCTCTTCATTAGAGCCATGCTTGTTCTTTGTAATTTTGCAATTCGTGTTTGATTGTATTCTGGTTGTTCCTTCCATTTACCTTATTGTATACACCTAATTGTGTATATTGTTTTTTTGGCTCTGATGACTTTGCACCGGAGCCTATAAATCTTTCCATATTCCCATAATATTCCATAATATTCTAGTAACATTCCATTACGTTCATGTAACAATCTATTTAGCCAATCACCAAAGGATGGGCATCTATGTTGTTTCTAATCCTTAGCTACCACAAAAAGTGTGGCAATAAATATTTTGGTGAATACAGGGACTTTTTTCTTATCAATGGCTTCCTTGAAGTATAATTTTAGAAGAGGAAACTCTAGGACAAAGAAAATAGACATTTTAGTCACTTTATTTTCATAATTGTCCTTAGAAATTATTAACCATAATACTAAACCTTTCTGAGCTTTGCTTTTCTCATCATATAGCTTAAGGGCTTTATTTTCGAGATGAGGCAATTGAGCCCTAGAGAAGCTAAATAACTTTAAGGTTATTTAAGGTTTCAGAACTAGGAAAGAGCAGAATAGGAAGGAAATTCAAGTCTTTGTCCATATGCAGTTCTCTATACATAAAAAGCATCGCATATTTCAAATTCTGTTAAGTTCAATTTTCCCATAGATTTCTATTATAAAATCAAAGAAGTATTTTCTTCAAAAACATTTTTGCTTTGGGAAGCAATGAAATTTCATATAAAAGGGTATAATAATAATTTTATATAAATCAAATATTACTTTTTCTTGTGAGGCAATGGGGTGAAGTGACCTGCCCAGGGTCACACAGCTAGTAAGTGTCAAGTGTCTGAGGCCAGATTTGAACTTCTGTCTTCCTGAATCCAGGGCCAGTGCTCTATCTACTGTGCCAGCTAGCTGCCCCCATAAATCAAATATTTCAAGAAGAAAAAAAATTCTTAAAACAAATCACTAAATGTAACTCAAAATAACTACACTGTCAAAAATAAATGAAAATTTCAAAATATCAAAGAATCAATGCTATAACAATCCCAACAATCATTTGCCTAACTCAAACATTATTTCTCTCAGAGAGGTATCAATTCCTAATTTTTAATGATTTTACTAAGCTTTTTACTATTCTCACACCACCATGACGCTCATATGGCAACTTTTGGTAAAACTTGATAGAATAATAAAAATGATCATTGACATTTATGTAATGTTTTAAGGGTTATAAAATGCTTTCTTCATAGTAACCCTGAGAGGTTAATGGTATAAGCCTCATGTTCTCTATTTCACAGATATGGACAATGAAGCTCATACAACTAACTTTAAAGCCAAAAAAATATTTTCCCTCTAGAGGTACTTTCCACGTCTCTTAAATCATCTGAAAAAAAAATTTCATCTAGTTACACTACACAGCTTATTATATTGCCCTTAAACAGGAGAAGGCAGAATCATCCCTAACTAAGGACTAATAAACTCAGTAATGTGGTTGGTGATGCAGGGATTAGAGCATAAACTCAAAGTCTGGAAGAAATTTGAGGCTGAAACTGTGAAACAGTTGGCTGAAAACATATAACCTCTTCCAATATTCAGTGTGCCTGAGATCTACAGAATCACCCATGGGCTATGCATGGTGTACTCACTGGAACCTATAGACTGATGAAAATCATTTTTATACCTGGCAAGGTAGTAATAACTCAAATAAGTGAAAGGAGCAGTGTGCATATGAGCCAACGTAGGCATGGAGGCAACCTAATGGATAGAGGGCTGTACTTGACATTAGGAAAACCAGGACTCAAACCCTGCCTTAAGCACTTACTATGTGATTCTCAGCAAGTCACTTAATCTTTTTTATCATCAGTTTTCTTATCTGCAAAATGGAGGTAATAATAGCACCTACCTTGGAGGGTTGTTCTGATATAATTTGATCCTTACAATAATCATATATGTATGCATGCATGTACATATATACACATATATGTATATGTTGTTCAGTCATTTCAATCATGTCTAACTCGCTATGACCCCATTTGGGGTTTTCCTGGTAAAGACACTAGAGTGATTTTGCCATTTCCTTCTCCAGATCATTTTAAAGATGAGGAAACTAAGGCAAACAGGATTAAGTGACTTGCACAGGGTCATACAGCTAGTAAGTGTCTGAGGTTGGAGTTGAACTCAGGTTTTTCCTGACTCCAGGCCTGGTGCTCTATGTACTGCACCAACCAGCTGCCCCATATGTATATACATATGCATAATTATATAATGTATTATGTGTGTGTATATATATATATATATATATACACACAAACACATTTTCTTTATATATACATACATATATTTGCAAAGCTATACATACATATATATAATGTATTTGCAAAGCTTTGCAAATATTAAAGTGTTTTATAAGGACTTGCAATTATTAGTTCTTATCTTGTTCTCCAATGTTTGGTGCACTGGCTTGAGGAGCCTGTACTATTTCTGACATTAAAACACAGTTGCAGTTTTACAAACACGCACGAGAGATGCCCGGGGGTCCCAATAGGAAAGGGTCCCTGCTAATAGGGAAAATCCACATAACAATTTAGTCTCTACTGGTAAATCTGAAAATAGCTTCTTTCACTTCACAATGTGGCAGCTAGGTGGTGCAGAGGACAGAGTGCCGGACTTGGGTTCAAACCCAGCCTCAGACACTTACTTTCTTACTAGCTGTGTGACCCTAGACAAAGTCACTTAGCTGCTATGTCTCAGTTGCTTCAATTGTAAAATGGGCGTCATAATAACACCCACCTCAGAGGGTTGTTCTGAGGATCAATCAATAAACATGTATTAAGCAAATGAGATAATATTTGTAAAGTGTTTGGCACAGTGCTTACATACAGCAGGCACTTAATAAATGCTTGTTCCATCCCTTGGCGTGTATTTCAGACCCTCCAACACTAGGCTCCTACTTATCTTTTATATTTCTTACTTCTTATTTATGTATTATTTATCTATTTATATTTATTATTATTTCATATTTATATTTCACTTTGCCACTTTTCATAGATTTGATGTCTCCACCAAACTGGAGTACTCAATATCCATTGATCTCACCTTGTTCTCTCCCACCTTTGTGTATTCTTACATGCCTGGAATGGACTACTTCCTCATACTTCCCTTTTGAAATCCTCTTCCTTCAAAGACCAAATTTTTTGCCCTTCCTCTAAGATACTTTCTCTAATTTTCTTGCTCAAAGTAAACTCTCCCTTTTCAAATTCTCTGGTGTGCTTCACATCTCTCATTTGTTCCCATCACCTTCTATATTATATTGTACTTACCTGTAAATGTCCCATTCTCCCTAGTAGACTACAAAGTCCCTGAGGGCAGGGACAATGCTGCTTTTTCCTCTTTGTGTCTTCATGCCTATTACAGTGTCTTGCTCAGATTGAACACTTGAATAAGTTTGTTGAATTGAATAAGTCATAGTATAGGGGGGTGGAGGTGGTGAGGATAGGAAAACATAAAATTTCCCCTCCTGAGTAGAGAGTTGAGATAAAATCCAAGCAACTTCAATCCACTTCTCCTATTACCACCATTGAGGAAACTAAAGAACATTTTTGAATTCTGTCTCCTTTCTCCCTTCCTCCCTCTACCCCTCCCCCAGCAGACCTCTTATAGCTGGGGAATAAGACCAATCATTGTCAAACGCTCATCATAGTGCCTCCCTAGTTCTAAAATACAGAGCTTGATGCATATAATTTAAGTATTAACATTTAAATATTATTCCTAAGGAAGCATAAGGCTCCCGATTAACCCCACACAGGGTAACAGTAATGTAGAAAATCTCTCTGCTCAGCACCTGGAAAGGTGGCAAACCTCCTTTGATGTTTCCTTTTGAAGTCAGACAAAATTAGCTTTCCCCTGGAACTTCCAATGACTCATGGCTTATGGCATCAAAGAGGTCCTCCCTCTTTGGAAATCTAGAGGAACAGAATTCTAGCTGTTTCTAATTCTGTTATAAACATTTGGAGTCCAGAGTGGGTCAGTATATATTTCACAGAACTGTAGAATGAAAATTTCAGAGTTGGGATGAATGAATAAAGCATTTCTATGTGCCAAGCACTGTGCTCAGTGCCAGGAGTACAAACACAATTAGGCAGTCCCCGCTCTCAAAGGAGGATATCCTAATGGGGTAGACAAAACATATGCAAGGTTTCAGCTTCAAGTCAGATAGAAAAGTCCCATGGCCCTCAGGGTACCATGAAGCAGATGGTAATGCCTCTTCTTTAATGTCATTTACCCTACTAAAATCATATCAGTTTATGATGTTGAACTATTTGACAGTAACAAGGACTTTAATGACAAAGAACTTTCTTTTCTAGGTATTCAGTAGCTGAGGGTGTAGCACCTGCTGGAGCAGTTGCCAGTCCCCATCTCCAGAGGGGTTGCTTGCTGTGATGATGGCTGAGGGCATTGGGCTGGCACTCCAAAGTCTCTTGGGTTCAAGATCCTGGGCTGTCTCCATCAGGACCCCAAGGGGAAATGGTAGTTCAGATAGTGGTAGTGGTTTGGCTTCCCTGGCACATGCTGCCTCCTTTCTGTCCCTCTGGATTCCTGCTCTGTTTTAGCAAGGCTGGCTTGCCAATCCTCTGTGTGACAGTTGGTTGACAGTTAGTAAGGCTATCCAGACTCTTCTTTTCAGGAGTTGCTTACCTGGAAGGAATGAACCTTAGTGGTCATAGATCAAACCCCTTTACCCAATATATGGGTGGCTAGGAAGGCTTAGAAATGAAGGCTTGGAAAAATGACTATTATTGATTTTTAATTATTTGGGGATGGACCCTGTTCTGAATTCCTTTCTCTTCTCCACTTAGTCTATATTTTGGGCTGCTCAGGAAGAGGAAATACATGCCAAGGCTGGCCCTTTCAGATCTTGCCTCACAAGGCTCACTCTGGACACTTTTCAACATGGTGTGGAACACAATGTAAAAAAAACATACATATATATGTATACTTAAACTCTGTAAGAAAAGGTATTTAAGAAAAATTCTTACAGTTAAAAACTAACATTATCCTGGAGAAAAGCATTTTTATCTTGGTACAACTATAATGATGACCATTTATTATAAATGCCTTCATATGTCCTTTCTCAGCTTCCTAATAGATATCACCCTCTGAATATTGCTTCGGCACCTCAAATTCGATTTTTCAAAACTGAACTCACTGTCAAGGCTCTCCAGCATTTGGCTCCAGTCTACCTTTCCAGTCTTATTTCATATTACTGTTCTCTACATACTTTTCTTTAGCCTAAAAGGCCTGTTCTCTAGTTCCTATTTTCATCCACTACTCTCCCATTGCCATGCCTTCTCCAACATAAACTTCCATGCCTGAAATCTTCTGAAATGCCCATCTCTGTCTATTGATATCCTTCCCTTTCTTTAAAGCCAAAATTAGGCCAGGACTTTTTAAAAACAAGTCCTCCATAAAGCCAACTGAATGTTATCTCTTCTACTTCAATTTCTAGAAAGAAATGTTAATAATTTTTCCTATTAATACATTTTATTTCTTATCTTCATCAACAAATATTGAAATTCACAAGCAAAGACAAAATAAAGTCAATTAACACATAAAAATGAAGATAAAAAGTAATTATATATGATGGTACATGCATGTGTTGTAAATTCCTATTATCAAATTATTAAAAATACAAAAAAGCATAAAATATCTGTGTATTAAGAATTGAACAGTGTATGCTTGGTCCTGGTCTTCCTGCTTCCATAGATCAAATGTGCATAACACAGTACTTGGGGTCTTAGCACTTTGGGATGACAGCAAACCCTGAGTAGGGTTCATAGATGCCAAGACTCTGCCTAAAATAAAAACTCATCTTTTCCTGCAAATATTCTTCTAGTGAGGGTATATTCTCAAATCATGGAATACCACAATCTCTAAAGAATAATAATAGCAGATCATGAAAAAGGCAATGGGGTCTGTACCTGACAGGTTCAAATAGCCATAATACCAACAATGAACTGTGCCCCAAAAGGTAGCATAAAAGACATCCTCAAAAAGACATATGAATGGAAAAAGAGGTGGGCTAGTCATGTAGTAAGTAAGGAATAACATAAATAATCTATTATACTACACTGGTACTAAGGTAATGTTTAGAGACCTAGAGGTTGGCTGTCATCATGATGGGTGAACTACCTATAAAAGACTTGTGGTAGGACACAGATAAGAATAACACAAGATGATAAGGCATGGGTGAGTTGTCAATTGTACTACTAGGGAGAATCCTTGAAACCACACATCCATTGAAATAATGAAGTCAGCCATACAAGCATTTATTAAGTACCTACCACGTGCCAAACACTGTGCTAAGGTATGGAGATAGAAATTAATGCTAATGATAATCCCTTCTCTCAAGAAGCTCATAGTCTAATAACTATAAATAAATTTTGACAAACAAGATATTTACAAGATACAGTAGAGATAATCAATAGATGAAAGGCACTAACATTAAGGCGAATCAGGAAAGGCTTCTTATGGAAGGTGAAATTTTAGCAGAGATATGAATGAAGACAGGTAGATCAGAAGACAGAGGTGAGGAAGGAAAGAATTCTAGGCATACGACCTAGTATGCCTAGTGAAAGGCAGTGAAAATGCAAGGAGTTGGAAGATAGAGCATCTTCTGAGAGGAAAAGCAAGGCATACTTTTATTGACCCAAAGTGGTTATTTCAAAGTGATAATTTCAAAATGATGAAAGAGAAGTCCATGTGACCTCCCCAGTCCATTCCATGTCCAAGACATATATTAAGCCCATCACCTCTGTATCAAAAATATTTTAGCAGTTCTATTTGTGATGGCAAAGAATGGAAAACTTAAAGGGGTACCCATTGATTGGGGAAATGGTTGAACAAATTATGGTATTTTAATGTAAATGAATACCATTATACTTTAAGACATTATTAAAGGAATCATTCCAGAGACACCCAGAAAGACTTACATAAACTGATGCAGAGTAAAATGAGCAGAACAACTTCTACTATAACAACAACACTGTAAAAATAAATAACTTTGAAAGATTTAAGAAATCGGATCAATGTAATTACCAGCCATGATTGTAGAAGACTGAAGATGAAGAATGCTACCTATCTCTTAACTGGGTCACTGTTAATGAGGTCTAACAGCATTGAGTTTCTGGCTGCCACATTACTCTTTAAGAATATTGACCCTGAAGTCCACCAAAACCTCCAGAATTTTTTAGACAAGCATCTGAATGATCTCCATGGGTTGCTATGGTTGGAAAAAAAAATGTATCACCTATAGAAGAAATTTTCTAGTAAGGAATCGTTGGTAGTTTTATTAAGTTGGTCTTCATATGAGAGACACTAGACTCAAACTTGAAGCGTCTCCAGTCTGGTAATTCAAGAAAAGTTAACAGGAGCAGATCATTTTTCTGCATGCTGAAGATACAATAAGAAACAGTCCTTGACCCATAAAGAGCCCACATTCTGGTAGAACTCTACTCGGTGGCACTTGTCAGAATTCTGTTGAACTAGATTAGTCTTTGAGCACCCAGGATCATCTCTGCAAAACAATGACATATAGTAAAAAGACTTTAATGGTGGACCTTGCACATAGGTGCTTACTAACTGTTGAACGAATTAATGAATAGCTATATGTGCATATCTTGCTTTATATAATACTAGTATTCCTAAAAATTCCTATAAATTATGTTTTTAAAAATCAAAATTACATTTTTAATTCATGATTAAGACATGTGCTTTAGCAGACTCCTGTAATTATTTGTTCAATTGATTGACCCTTTTGTAAAAGGAATTAATCACTCTCTAACTTCTCTTTTATCAATCTGGGTTTTATAAGATGATATTTTTATAGAAGTTCATTAGTTACAAGTATTACTAATAATTTTCTTATATGGTGGTTTAAAGTTCACAACGTACTCATTTGCTGTTCGCAACAACCTTGTGAGGTGGGTGCTATTACCACCATTTTATAAATAAAGAAGGACAGCTAGGTGGCACAGTAGATAAAGGGCTGGACCTGGAGTCAGGAAGACTCATCTTCCTGAATTTAAATCTGGCCTCAAAAACTTATTTACTTACTTGTTAACCCTAGGCAAGTCACTTAACCCTCTTTACCTCAGTTCCTCATCTGTAAAATGAGAAAGAGAAGAAAATGGCAAACCATTCCAGTGTCTTTCCCAAGAAAACCCCCAATGGGGCCATGAAGAACTGGACACAACTGTAAAACGATTGGACAACAACAATAAATGAAGAAACAGATTCACGGAGGTGATATGTCTAGGTTCATATAGTTGGTAAGTACCTGAGAAGGGATTTGAACCGAGGTCTTGCTGACTCCAGCTCTAACTACATTTTTGTTTGATTTGTATTTGTGGCAACTGACAAGTACTGTTTTTATCATTATCGTGGGAAAAAAAAACTGCATAATGTAACATAATAGACACTCCACTATTCAAGTTAAAGTGATACGATCCCTTCCCTCTACCCATTTTAAAACCAAAGCAGACAACACTGATATAAAGAAGGCAAAGAACAGGCAACTTAACTCTGGACAGGCACATAGATAAAATGAACAGTGTAATCAAAGGGGAACATTATAAGCACGGAAGTTAAGTGCATACGGAAGTCATAAGTGGAATAGTCCTTTTGGGAGCTGAATGTTGATATGGGAAGAAGCCTCAGGGAATCTGCTTCTCATCATCAGAATCTACACCAAATGCATGTAACTTAGCAGCATAAAAGGAAATTTTAAGCAAATGCTTTGAATTAAGGGCTTTGGTTATGCATGCAAATCATAGGATCTCAGAATCCTAGGATTTCTCAAAAAAACCTCCAACTTCATTTCTAACCCAACTCCATTTTTTTGCTGTTGTTCAGTCGTTTCAGTCGTGTCCAACTTTTTGTGACCCCATTTGGGGTTTTCTTGGGAAAGATACTGCAGTGGTTTGCCATTTCCTTCTCCAGCTCATTTTACAGATGAAGAAACTGAGGCAAACAGGGTTAAGTGACTTCCCAGGGCCACTCAGCTAGTAAGTATCTGAGATCAGATTTGAACTCAGGAAGATGAGTCTTCCTAACTCCAAGCCCAGTGGTCTATACACTGTGCCACCTAGTTGCCTCACTTTACCGATACGGAAAATGAGGCCCAGAGACTTGCCCAGGGTCGCACAGATGTCAGAGGTTGGAGCTGAACCCAGATTTCAGCAAAGTTATTGTCTCCACTTATCCAGTCACAGGAAGCAGGTCAGAAGGAACCCTAGCCAGGGATTATGGATAACTGCCCAAGTCACCAGTTCTACTCCTGACATTTTTTCTGAGTCTCTGATTCCTTATTTGCTGATGAAATAAACTTACATAGAAACAGGGTCACTCATCCACACAGAAGGATCCCTGATAGGTCATATATTGACTTAGAAAACCACTTAGAAATCTATATTTTATTGAATTTGTTTTGTTCAATATTTCCCAATGATATTTTAATATGGTTCCTCTGCAGTCCATAGTGCTGGGCCAGATGTTTAACACCTCTAAAACTGATAACCCCTAAGGTTCCTTTCTATTTTCAACTCCTATGAGTCTTTCAAATTAGGTTTTCTTTGATCTTGAGGATTTGGGATAAATATAGTACTTGTCAAATCTAGGGAGGAGTTAGAGCTGTTAAAAAGTTAACTAAATAGCATGCTAATTTGGATAATTTTTATTTTACTGATATGGATGCTTTACAAAGTATTGCACAAAAAATAATTTATTTCTCAATCCAGGTATATACTGAATTACATAATAAATAGGTTCCTGGAAAGTTTTCACAAGAGAAAGATGGTATAGTGGGTAAAGCACTGGCTTCAGGGCCACGAAGACCTGGGTTCAAGTCCTGTGACACATACTCGTTATGTGACCTGGAACAAATCACTTAACCTCTCAATGTCTTAGGAAATCATATCAATTTTAAAGAAAGTTCCAACCTGCATTAGAAGAGGGAATTTCCTTCCCTGGCAGTTCCCTATATTTTAAAATAGCATTTACATAGCTCTTTGAGATTTACAAAGTGCTTTGCAAATATTATCTCCTTTGATCCTCACAACTCTGACAGGTAGGTGCTATTATTGATCCCATTTTGCAGTAGATGAAACTGAAGCTGAGAGAAGTTAAGTGACTAGTCCAAGTTCACACAGCTATTAAGTATCCAAGACAGGATTGAAACACATCTCTTTCTGATTCTAAGTCCAACACTGTATCACTTAGCTACCCCTATATCAATGAAATCATTGGTTCAGTCCCTGCCCTACAATAAGTTTTATATAAACTAAATTCTTCTATCAAATAGTCTAAAATGCATCATAGAAACTCATTATTTAAAGAAACCCTGTGGCAAATACTTTTTGAAAAGTAAAAAAAAAACCTTTATATTGAAAACAAACAAAACAAGTTACCTCTTTTCCAACTTTGGACTTTTGCACATAAAATTCGTCTTATAATTGTACAGAAATTAAATTAAGCCTCTCAAAAATTGGTTTTCCTAACAGTAAGAAATAGAGTTGGGGAAGACCAGCAATTTTCTAAGAGCCTATGGCACAATGTAGAATGGAATTAATTCATGTATTCTGATCCCCAATTACCATTTTACATCATAGAATCTTAGACCTGGAAAGAACCTTAGAAAAAACTGAGTACATCTCCTTCATTTTACAGATGAGGAAACAAAAGCCAGGAGGGATTAAGATGCTTGCTCAAAGTCAAACAGATTAGTAGCAGAGCCAAACTCTGTTACTTTCGGTTCAATTATAGGTTTTTGGTTTTTTTTGTTGTTTTTTTTTTCCAGATTGCTATTTTAAATTTAAAGATATTCTGATACAGCACATTCACAAAACAATTGCAAAGACATAATTATTTCTACATTACTCTTCTGATCCAGATCCAAGGCCAGGCAAATTGGAATCACAGTTTCAAAGGTTGGGGCTGTTGTTGTTCAGTCATTTCAGCTGTCTGACACTTTGTAACCCCATTTTGGGGTTTTCTTGGCAAGGATGTTTGGAATGGTTTGCCATTTCCTTAACCAGCTCATTTTACACATGAGGAAGTGAGTCAAAGAGGATTAAGTGACTTGCCCAGGGTCACATAGCTAAAAAGTGTATGATAAAAGAGTTGATCTCATGAATATGATTCTTCCTGATTCCAAGCCCAGTGCTCTATCCATTGCATCAGCTAGTTGACCTGGATAAATTTAAGAGCCTCCACAAGTGGAGGTTCTTACATTTATGCATTAAATGCATAGTTAAATGCATTGGGGAAGAGGCTGTCAAGGAAAGATAAAATTAGAAATAGTCCCTCCACACATGAGGGGGTATTTGACAAGTTGAAACATGTTCAAAGGGAGATGAACCAGACCAAGGAAAGAATTGAGACTATGTTACATGAGGATTAGTCAAAGGTACTGAGTTTGTTTGACCTGGAGAAGAGAAAACTTGAGTGGACTTTGGGTACAGGATTTCTCTCTTCTGATATCTGAAGAGCTATCATGTGAAAGAAGGATTAGATTCAAGTCATTCTCCAATTGATAAATGACCAAAGGATATGAATAGGCAGTTTTCAGATGAAGAAATTAAAGCTACCTATAAACATATGAAAAAAATGCTCTAAATCACTATTGATTAGAGAAATTAAAATTAAAACAACTCTGAGGTACCACTTCATACCTATCATATTGGCTAATATGACAGAAAAGGGAAATAATAAATGTTGGAGAAGATGTGGGAAAATTGGAACACTAATGCATTGTTGGTGGAGTTGTGAACTGATTCAACCATTCTGGAGAGCAATTTGGAACTATGCCCAAAGGGCAACCAAACTGTGCATACCCTTTGATCCAGCAATACCACTGCTAGGTCTGTATCCCAACGAGACCATAAAAAGGGAAAAGGACCCACACATACAAAAATATTTATAGCAGCTCTTTTTGTGGTGGCAAAGAATTGGACATTGAGGGGATGCCCATCAATTGGGGAATAGCTGAACAAGTTGTGGTATATGAACGTAATGGAAAACTATTGTCCTATAAGAAATGATGAGCTGGTGGATTTCTGAAAAACCTGGAAAGACTTACACGAACTGATGCTGAGTGAAGTGAGCAGAACCAGGAGAACATGGTACACAGTAACAGCAACATTGTTTGAAGATCAACTATGACAGACTAAGCTCTTCTCAGCAATACAATGATCGAAGACAATTCCAAAAGACTCGTGATGGAAAATGTTATCCACATCCAGAGAAAGAACTATGGAGTCTGAATGCAGATCGAAGCATACTATTTTCACTTTTTTTTCCTTTCTCGTGGTTCTTCCCTTTTGTTCTGATTCTTCTTTCGCAACATGACTAATGTGGAAATATGTTTAACATGATTGTACATAGATAACCTATATCAGATTACTTCCTGTCTTGGGGAAGTGGAAGGGAAGAGAGGGAGGAATGTTGAATGTTGAAAACTATCTTTACATGTAATTGGAAGAAAATAAAATACTATTAAGTTTAAAAAATACAAAAGAAGGATTAGATTGGTTTTAGGAAGGGAGGGTAGGAATTAGGAACAATGGATTAAAGTTACAAGGAGAAAGTCCTAAATACCAAAATGGATTTTTAAAAATCTCATCAATATGAGAATTCCCTCCATCGATGCAGGTCACAGTTCTCCATGATGGCCTCTTCTTGACTTCTGTTCATATTGTCCATTCAGCTGAGCTTAGGGAGTCTACCAATATATTCATTCTTTGTGACCTCTTGGCAACCCTAACCAGTTTATTTTTTCCCCACTCATACAATTCTTTATTGACATTCTTTCTCCCTCTTCTCCATAACTATGACTATCTAATATGTTGCAGCCTTCTCACACTTATCATGCACTTCTCCACTGCTCTTGGCGGTGATTTTCAATTTCAAATCATCAATGCTTCTGGTCATCAAGACCAGAAGGATATAGGCACTTAAAAGGTGGACCTTTGTTTCAGGTAGAAGATTAGAATCATAAAAAACAAATAAACAAAAAAAAAACCAATTTACAGTTACCCAAAGGCAATCCAACCTGTTCTCTTTCATGACTTTAATTTTGGGCCTGCTTCATTGTCAATTACAAATGTCCCTGATTTTTGCACAAATGAGTGAATCCTAAAACCAGATTTCTTTTTTTTCTCTGAAATCATTTATTTCATAATTTCTTACAATGCAATAATATCCCATGACATTCATGTACAATTTGTTCAACCATTTCCTAATTGTCTAAAAGGCCATCAAAGGCACCCCTCCCCTTAGATTTTAATTCTTTTTTTTTATTTTTAGTTTTCAACATTTACTTCCACAAGATTTTGAGTTCCAAATTTTCACCCTATCTTGCCCCTTCACCCACCCCAAGATGGCATGCATTCTGAATACCCCCTCCCCTAGTCTGCTTTCCCTGCTATCTCTCTCTCCCTTCCCCTTCTATTTTCCTGTAGGGCAGGATAGATTTCTGTACCCCATTTCCTGTATTTCTTATTTCCCAGTTGCATGTGAAAACATTTTTTTTAAACATGTGTTTTTAAAAGTTTGGGTTCCAAATTTTCTCCCTTCCTCCCTCCCCACCCACCCTCATTGAAAAGGCAAGCAACTCAATATAGGCTATGCATGTGCAGTTATGCAAAACACTTCCATAGTAGACATGCAGTGAAAAACTAACTCTATTTCCCTTAATCACCCCCATTTATTCTATTCTTTCTTTTGACCCTGTCCCTCCTCAGAAGTATTTGCTTCTGATTACCCCCTTTCCCAATCTGTCCTCCTCTATATCCTCCCCCTACTCTCTTGTCCCCTTCTCCTCCTATTTTGCTGTAGGGTAAGACAGATTTCTATACTCAATTGAGTGTGTATGTTATTCCCTCCTTAAGTCAAATCTTATGAGAATAAGATTCACTCACTCCCTCTCACCTTCCCCCATTTCCCCTCCACTGTAAGAGCCTTTTCTTTTCTGTTTTCTTCTGAGATAATTTACCCCATTCTACCTCTCCCTTTTCCCTTCTCCTAGTATAATCCTCTCTCACCCCTTAATTTTATTCTCCAGATATGACCCCTTCATTTTCAACTCACCCTGTGCCCTCTATCTATCTATCTATCTTTATCTATATATGCATACATATAATTTTTTCCCCTCCAACTACCCTAATACTGACAAAGGTCTCATCAGTTACAAATATCATCTTTCCATGCAGGAATGTAAACAGTTCAACCTTAATAAGTGTCTTATGATTTCTCTTCCCTGTTTACCTCTTCATTTTCCACTTCAGTCTTGTATTTGAAAGTCAAATTTTCTATTCAGCTCTGGTCTTTTCATCAAGAATGCTTGAAAGTCCTCTATTTCACTGAATGACCATTTCTTCCCCTGAAGAATTATACTCAGTTTTTCTGGGTAGGTGATTCTTGGTTGTAATCCTATCTCCTTTGCCCTCCGGAATATTATATTCCATGCCCTGTGGTCTCTTAATGTAGAAGCTGCTAAATCTTGTGTTATCTTGATTGTGTTTCCACAATACTTGAATTGTTTCTTTCTGGCTGCTTGTAATATTTTCTCCTTGACCTGGGGACTCTGGAATTTGGCTACAATATTCCTAGGAGTTTTCCTTCGGGGATCTCTTTCAGGAGGAGATCGGTGGATTCTTTCAATTTCTATTTTGCCCTCTGGTTCTAAAATATCAGGGCAGTTTTCCTTGATAATTTCTTGCAAGATGATTTCTAGACTCCTTTTTTGATCATGACTTTCAGATAGTGCAATAATTTTTAAATTCTCTCTCCTGGATCTATTTTCCAGGTCAGTTGTTTTTCCAATGAGATATTTCACATTGTTTTCTAATTTTTTACTCTTTTGGATTTGTTTTACAGTGTCTTGATTTCTCATAAAGTCACTAGCTTCCAATTGCTCTATTCTAATTCTTAAGGAAGTATTTTCTTCAGTAATCTTTTGGACTTCCTTTTCCATTTGTCCAATTTTGCTCTTTAGGGCATTCTTCTCTTCATTGGCTTTTTGGACCTCTTTTGCCATTTGGGTTAGGCTATTTTTTAAGATGTTATTTTCTTCAGTATTTTTTTGAGTCTCCTTTAGCAAGCTGTTAACTTGCTTTTCATGATTTTCTTGCATCACTCTCATTTCTCTTCCCAGTTTTTCCTCTACTTCTCTTACTTGTTTCTCAAAATCCCTTTTGAGCTCTTCCAAGGCCTGGGACTGATTCATATTTTTCTTGGAAGTTTTAGATGTAGGAGCTTTGACTTTGTTGTCTTCTTCTGGTTGTATGTTTTGATCTTTTTTGTCACCAAAGTAAGATAATATAGTCTCTTTTTGCACTGCTTGCTCATGATCCCAACCAATTACTTGAGTTTTAAACTCTTCGTTAAGGTAAGAGTCTGTTTCCAATGTGGAGAATGTACTGTCCCAAGTTTCAGGGGTTTGTATAGCTGTTTTCAGAGAGACTTCTAGGGACCTGAAAAGTGTCAGTTCTTCCAAGGTGCTATGATAAGGGGCGAGGTGTTTCCTCTCCACTGCTGCAACAAGCTCCACCACACCAGCGCTCCTCCTCGCGCCAGGACCACCCTCAGAACTGTGACCGAGATCCAAGCCCAGGCAAAGAAAGAGATTCCTGCCTCAGCCCTGGCAAAGAGATCCTTGCAATCCCCCTCTGATCAGCCACTTGATTCCCCCTCAGTCTGTGGGTCGGAAGCTCAGAAGGCAGCCGCTGCCCTTGGGGTAGCTGAGATCTAGCTTCTTCTCTCACGGCAGTCACAGACTTTTCCCACTGACCTTCTAAGCTGTCTTTACTGTTCGTGGGTTGAGAAGTCTGGAAACTGCCACAGTTGCCCGTGATTTAGTCCTCTGAGGCCTGCTCCAGGGTCGCTGCGGCTTGCACGCCCACACCGAACTGCGCTCCTCTCCCCGCCTGGCGCGATATACCTTTCCCATCAATCATCCAGGCTGTCTTTGGCTGGAAATTTGTCTTACTCTGTTTTTTTGTGGGTTCTGCTGCTTTAGAATTTGTTTAGAGTCATTTTTCATAGGTATTTGGAGGGGTTTGGGGGAGAGCTCTAACAAGTCACTGCTTTCCCTCTGCCATCTTGGCTCTGCCCCAAAACCAGATTTCTTAACGTGTGTGTGTGTGTGTGTGTGTGTGTGTGTGTTGTGAAGCCCTTGAAGTCTAGTGAAGCCTACGGATGCTTCAGAATAATTTTGTAAAACTAAGAATTGAAGGAAATGCTAATTTTCAATTAGAGGATACTGAAAATAAAGATTTTTTTTCCATCCAATTTTATGGATTCCCTGAAATATACCCATAGACCTGGTTAAGAACCCCTGTTCTAGAGGCCAGCCAGTTAACTGTATATAACATAAACAGAAAATAAACTGCCTTCATTCACTTGTTTTTTCTTTTGTGGGTAGGCTTCTGATTGGTGAGACTTCACTATCTCTAGCCTGATCCGGACCCTCAGTTGCAGTAACTCAGCCCTCTTCACACTATGTTTCTACCCTCCAGTCTCCTTCTCTAACATGGCACTCCAGCTTCCACCATGGGACTCTGGGCTTCTGATTAGTGAGATTTCCCCATTTCTGGCCCAATCCAGACTCTTCAGCTGCTGTTCCCTTGCAATTCACCTCACACTTTCTACCTCTAGCTCTGGGAAAAATAATCAAAACAACATTATCATTTACACTATGCAACAATCTATGATGCCACTGAAAAACCCTGTGCCTTCCCTGATCAAAGCCTCAACTCGGATCACCATTCTCCTATATACGTTTGTCTTACTCTATTAGAATGTAAGCTCCTTGAGGAAAGGAATGGTCTTGCTTTTTGTATTTTTATTCCCAGCACCTAACATAGTGCCTGGAACATATTAACATTAACAAATGCTTTTCCATTCATTTCATTTGTTTTTTCCTTCTTTTCATCCAGGAGGCTTTACAATGTTCTGGGCCTTGATCCAATCAATGCAATGTCAAATGCAAATAGGAACATCTAGAGGCCTCAGACCATCAATGCAGACTCCCTCTTCAACTCAGGCTCCCTCTTCAAGCAGACTCCCCCTTCAACGCAAACTCTGCACTGGACTGCCTCCATGAAAATAGTGAACACACACATTCCCATGTCTACTTCTCATTTGATATTAATAATATTTAATTAATTTTAAACTAATTTAATTATTTTAATTAATAATCCGAAGAAAACTGAACAAAATTCTCTCTGTTGTTATATCTTTCAAAGAATCTTAAATAACTCTGACATGCAGGACACCCACAACAGATCAGCTGACCTCTTAGAATCTCTGGTTTCCTGCAAGATTAAACTCCACATGATCTACATGAAGCCATTCCTGAGTCCTCCCTACTTCCCTCTCTTGCCAAACTACCTTGTACTCACTTGGTATATATCTTTATATTTGTGCTGCTATTCATTCATTCAGTTGTATCTGACTCTTCATGACCCCATATGGAGTTTTTCTTGGTGAAGTTACTAGAGTAGTTTGCCATTTCCTTTTCCAGCTCACTATACAGATGAAGAAATTGAGGCAAACAGGGTTAAATGACTTGCCCAGGGTCATACAGATAATAAGTGACTGAGGTTGGATTTGAACTCAGGTCTTTCTGACTCCAGACCTAGTCTTCTTTTCACTGAGTCACTTAGCTGCCTCCATGCCTTCATATAACTATACACATATACATATGTTGTTTTTCTCTTTAGAATGCCATATATATCAAATATGTATAAATTTTATGTATTTCTACAAATATAGATATGTTTACATATGATGCATATAAATGTGTATATTTATGTGTATATGCCTCCTTCTTTAGAATGTAAACTCTTTGTATTTCTGGCAGCTAGGTGGCACAGTGGATAGACTGCCAGGCCTGGAGTCAGGAAGACTCATCTTCCTGAGTTCAAATCTGGCCTCAGACACTTACTAGCTGGGTGACCCTGGGCAAGTCACTTAACTCTGTTTGCTTCAGTTTCCTCATCTGCAAAATGAGCTGGGGAAGGAAATGGCAAACCATTCCAGTATCTTTGCCAAGAAAACCCCAAATGGGTCATGAAGAGTCAGACATGACTGAAACAACTGAACAACAAAAAAATCTCTGGCAGTTGGCACAGTGAACAGCACATAGGAATAAAGATAAGGACTAGACCTGTGATTTTACTAATATAGGAACTCCTGGATCAGCAAAATCCCTCAACAAAAGCAGGTCAGCACCTTCTCTGATACTCATAGTATTAAAGAGGTGCCAAGAGCACCAAGAGGCCATGTGACTTGCTCAGGGTCACATAGTCATAGGATTTGAACTCAGGTCTTCCTAGCTCTGAGGGCAGTTCTCTATCCGTCATGCCATGCTGCTGGCACAACTTAGGGGCTTAACAAGTACTTTGTGACTTCCTGATTGACATAATGTATGGGAAACAGAAAAATGCCTTTAAGGTGTTATTTATCTCTAATGAACTTGTTTTTAATGATAAAAAAAAATCAAGAGTAGGATCTAACACAGTGCCTGACATGTAGTAGGCACTTAATATATGTTTACTGAATTGAATTGATCGTGCTTTCTCTACATCTTTGGTAAATGACAAAATGATATAGTAGAATATAACTGCTTCCCCCTTCTGATGTTCTCATCAAGAATGTCCTTGTAGACTGATTTTTTTTTCTGGACCTATGATTTCATTCATGTAGGGAGTTCCTGCTGAGTAGTTTCCTCTACCAATGCAGATTGGGAACTCTTTGTAAGAGAATTATAGGGGCAATGAGAGATTATGTAATTTGCTCAGAATCAGTTTGTGTTAATGTCCGACCTTGAACTCAGGTCATCCTTGCTTTGGGCCTAGTTTTCTATACTTTCTGCCTTTCTGCCTCTGTGGAAATTATTCTCATAAAAATTGCATATAGGTAGAAGAGAAGGCATATGGAGCAGTAATTATTCATGTACTACTGGCTCTCTTTTTTTAATAATAAAAAGGTCCCCAACTTATTTTCCAGGCCTTTGTGTCTTTTCCTTCAATACTTTGAAAAATCAATCCCTAAATAACGTTCCCAAATTATGTCACCTTTAGCATGTCTCTCTGAATTTACAGTGAGAAAAGCTGAGTTTGAATCTGGACTCTACTCTTCACTATTTGTGTGAACAGAAGAAAGTCACTTAAACTCTCTAGACCTCGATTTATTTATCTATAAAATGTAAAGATTGGATGAGATGACCCCTTAAAGAGGATTCACTTTAGGTGGCCTTTTTCTAGCACCAATTATCCTTTGGATTACAAGGACCTCCTGTCCAAAATTTAGATAATACTTGGTCTTTACTCTCACTGAGCTTACTATAGTATTGTAGACAGATATGACCTCCCCACATACAAATATCCATAATATAAAATAATATATAAGTACATATTAAAGAGATGTAAACAAAGAGCTATGTAAAACCCAAAGCAGTGAAAGGTGATTATCAACTAGTCAAGAAAGAAGAAGTCTTTCCGGAGAAACATGTATGTGTGTATACACACACACACACACATATACACACAGACACATACACACACCCATACACACACACTATATATATATATATATATATACACATTATATATACACACTATATATATTATATAATATGTGTATATGTGTGTGTGTGTGTATATATATGTACATATACGTATGTGTTAAGCTTTAAAGGATAGGCAAAAATTCAACCGTTAGAGGTAGGAAAGGGCAAAACATGTGGGAAAAGCTTTCTAAGGATAGGGAACAGCATTGCCTAAAGTACACTGGTAGGAGAGAACAAAGCATCCACAGGGTGCCCAGAAGGACCAGAGTAGAGAGAAGGAAGTTTGCAAAGATAAGATGGTGCCACATACCTGGACCTTGAATGCCAGACAAAAGAGCTCAAATTTTAGTTGATGAGTTTCTCTTAAAGATGGGATTATAAAACAATCTTTTTGACATCTATTTGAACCAACTGCTTTGCAAGTTTGCTAATCTTTGCTTTTCTCCACTGTCACAATAGATTGTCTAACTAACAATGCATTTATTCATTGCTTTAAAGAGAAGAGAGTCCTTGGAACACATAAGTGACTTGAGCCGTTTGTTCAGTTGTTACCCACATATTTAAATGTATTAGAAGAGCCTTAATAAACCAGAGTCAATCTGCTTCAATTTTCCTCAAAATCTTCCCTTTTTTGTGTGCTTAAAATTATATATTTAAATTTCTTCATGTATAGTTATTTATAAGCTCATCAAGAAGTCAGGCCCAATGAGTATTCCACTGGGAAGCATCTGCCCATCACCTGTTTTCAATACATGGCAGAGAAAACCAGGGCAAACTGTTTTCCTGGCAAATTCCCCACTGGTTGGCCATTTATCCACTTTGCCTTCATTATAATATGCACCAAAAAGAGTTAAAGTGACCTCTGTGAAAGCTCACTGTTCAGGAAAGAAAATGAGCTGCTCTGGTAGGAGGTGTGAATCTCAGTAGGATTCAGAGACTCCCTCAAGAGGGTTTTCAGCAAGTCAGGGCTCAGAGCAAGGTGGTATTGATGTCATAGAGGCGATACACCAAGGAGGTTGTTAGGCATCAGGGGAGAGAGGAAATGCAGTCATCTAATCTAAACTTTGGGGAATAGCATAAGAGCAAAAAGCAAGGACAGCACTAAATATCATGGCAGAACACATCTTACAGTGGAAGCTAGAATGAAGCTCTGTAAGTCCAACTAGAGGATATAGTTCCACAAAGAAGGGCATTTGGTGGCTACACTGCTTCTTGGCTGTTATACAGAAACTCCTATTGAACTTACTCCCAATGGGCAGGAACGTTCCAGCTTCAGGCAACATGGGAAGTGAGAAATGATGGTGGCAGAGAAGCTGCTGCTGCTGCTAGCGCTGTTATGGAACCTGCTGCAGGCAGATGCATCATTGTTTGGAATATACTAAGGAAAAGGTGATTGCAACATCTCACTTTTTCACAGGGACACTTCCCAGGCAGCACTCCTGCCATGACTACTGAGGAAGCCAGAAGTTGCAAAAGAGGAAGAAAATAAAAGTCTGTTCAACCCATCTGTCTGTCTTTCTTCTTTTTTTCCCCTTCTTTCATACATTTCCTAATTGTTTCTGGGCAGGTAATCATGCTGGATGTGAATAAGAGTGGAAAGACTACTGGTCTTAGACATAAGGTCAGCTCAAATGTAAGCTCTAACATTTATTAGCTGCCTGGTCATGAGTAAATCTCTCTACTTTTAGATTGACTTTTCTCATCTGTAAAAAAGAGATAATGATATTGTGAAGAAAACAATTTGTAAACCTTCAAGAAGCAGGCAGATAGTGTAGTGGATAGAACTGGACCTGGAGTCAGGAAGACCTGAGTTCAAATCTAGCCTCAGACACTTACTAGTTGTGTGACCCTGGGCAAGTCACTTAAAGTGTATCTGCCACAGTTTACTCATCTGTTAAATGGGGAAAATAATAGCACCAATCTACTAGGGTTGTTGTGAGGCTTGAATGAGAGATCGTAATTGTAAAGCACTTAGCATAGTGCCTGGCACATGGTTGGTTGGTTGTTCTTAATTCTAGAAGAGGACCAAAATGACATCACTATGTTGGGGGCAAGGTACAGTGTGTCTGACTGCAACTGGTCAGACCAATATAAGCACAGAGGGCTCTAGCACAGGTCGGACACAAATAGACCCTATGAACATTTGGAGTGGAGACGTCTCTAAATGCGCACATCTCACGTTTCTTTTGAACTACTGCAATTCTGCTTTGCTCATAGAACACAGCGGCACGCCAAGCTGGATGGTCCTGTGCCAGTGCCTCCCATCTCTCATAATCAATTCCAAAGTTCTTCAGAGAGTTCTTGAGAGTGTTCTTATATTGCTTCTTTTGACCTCTGTGTGAGCTCTCGGTAAAACAGTCTTTTAGGCAAATATCTGTTTGGCATTCAAACTCTGAGCTCCTTGAGGGCAATGATTGTGTTTTTGCTTTTCTTCATATTCCCAGCACTCAACACGGCACCTAACGAACAGTAAGCACTTAATAAATGCTTGCTGACTGATGACCAGTTCAGTCTGTGATAATGTTCTAGTTCAAATAATTTATTTGACAAAGTTCTCTAGGATGTTTTGAGACCTGTATTTGTACATGGTGATTTGTCATCTGTCAGTCCATGAAAGAAAGGGAGTTTCTGATGTATAATTCTAGCTATTAGATTATATCTTGCTAAGTATTCAGTAGGTATTAAACTTTTACAGTCTACAGTGTTGTTTTATTCTTTTTCTACTACATCTTTGCATTATCTACATTGGTCATTAAATTCAAAGTCCTTAAGGGTATCCCTTTCATAATTTCTGGCACCAATGGCCTGGTTCTGAATTATTCAGGAAGGTGATGTCTTGACTTGGATATAAACAACAATCTGTGAGTAGTGGTAGCTGTCCCATTGGGGATCCTGCTGGCCAGTTCCAGTTGGGCAAAGTTTCTCCCTCCCTTTTTTCCTTCTTATGGCCACATAGGGAATCATGCACTTACATGTGGGTGCTATGCCCAGAGGACAGTGGATTTCTTTAAAAAGAGCTTGGTAAGAACAAAAAAAACATTTAAAAAAAAAGAGCTTGGTAAGGCCCATTGGAATTCAAATGGAGCTATTCAAGTATGCCTTAAACCCAAATCATTCTGACTCTCATTAACTGGTCAACAATATGTCCCAGCCCAAGCCTCACTTGGTCATGTTTGGGTTTTGATGGCTTAGACTGAGTGTAAATAGCAGTTGTTACTGTTTTGGCCAGAAACCCTGAGGGTCTTCCCCTCCCAGATTGATTTTTTTTTTAGGAGGTAAAAGAGACCACTCTTTGCCTCATTTCTTACCTAGTCTTAATCACTGAATAGGTGCTTCCTCAGACAAATTGAGACCTGGGAAAGACCTTAGCAAGGTCTCCCACTGCATCTGTGGCCATCCTGATCCAAATCTTGCCACTGGACCCAGATGGCTCTGGAGGAGAGAGTGAGGCTGGTGACTTTGCACAGCCCTGTCTCACTTAAATCCAATTCACTTGCAAGTGAAGACATCACCTTCCTGATGTCATTGGTCCTCTTCAAGAATGAAAGACAAATAACAACAATCTGAATTATTATTGGAAATCTCTCCTTTCCCATAAACAAATCTGCATGACTCAGCCATTTGTTTGAGGTTTCTTTACCAACATATTATGGACTGAATTCATTTGGGGGTTTCCCATGGAGGGCATCTTGATTCAACCCTGAGATAATAATAGGCTCTGTTCAGAAGAAAGATATTTTCAGTTACAATCAAAACATTCAATAGTGTGTATTTGTTATCAGTCTTTACTATTGCTCGGTGAAACAATGTCTGCATATTTGAAAAGTATTTCGATAGAGTTTTTACCTGTTTATCAGGCACTCTAAAAAGTAAATCTATCAATCTTCTTCCTCCTTTTTGGGCATAGAAGTATTCCTCTTTCTTTAGCTGCTTCAGGCCGATAGATGTGCCCTGTATTTCATTAATATTTTATGAGGTTTTGCAGGGAATATTTCCAAAATCTGTTGATCCATTTTACAATTCTTAATGTGTACGTTAAGCCTTATGTTATATAGGTATTAATTGCTTTAAACATGTTCTTCCTTTTCAGCTTTGATCTCAGGATGTTGGTAAATCTCTTAACACATTTAATCATATGTTAATGTTCTAACTTTATGCTCAATGTGTCTTACCTAGGAGAGTACAAGGTATTTGGATGTATTACCCTTCAACGACTAGTTCAATGTGACTTCTAGATTCAAAGATGAAACTTTCCATGTCTATCTTTCCTTAATGTATATTAAGAATTTTACAGAGTCTAAATAATATTTTGATATTACTGGAGAAAGATTCTACAAGATGAAGGAGCAATTATTAATTTGTTTTTAGTGAAGCCATATAGTTTGACATCATTCATATATATCAAGCGGTTAATATGGTCAACTAATTAACCAACAAGCAGCTAGGTGGCAGAGTGGATAGAGCTCCAGGGCTGGAATCAAGAAGACTCATCTTCCTGAGTTCAAATATGGCCTCAGACACCTACTAGCTGTGTGACCCTGGGCAAGACACTTAAGCTTGTTTACCTCAGTTCCTCACCTGTAAAATTAGCTAAAGAAAGAAATGGCAAACTATTTCAGTACTTTTGCCAAGAAAACCCCAAATGGGGACACAAAGAGTTGGACACAGCTGAAACGACTGAACAACAATATATATTAAGCACCTACCATGTCCCAGGCATGGTACTAAGTGTGAGGGATATAAATGCAGTGAAACAATCCCTATTCTCAGGAAGTTTGTGATCTATGAGAAAGACAATAAGTATATACAAAGTATATATAGAAGAATAAATGTCAATAAAAAAAAGTAGACAAACATCATAAGGTAGTTTGAGAGGAAAAGCACATGCATTTGAGGGAATTGGAAATAGTTTCATGAAGAAGGTGGTGCTTGAGCTGCATCTTGAAGAAGGACAAAGGGGAGAGAAGATGGGAAAGAAGTACATTCCAGGCACAGGGGACAGAGGATAGAGATAGGAGATGTAGTGCAGTGTGTGAAAAACAGAGAGAAGGGAAATTTGGCTAGATTGAAGATTATAGAAAGGGGAGTAATGTACAATGAGGCTAGAAAGATAGGTTTGGACCAGGTTGTGAAGGGCTTTAAAACTATATGGAGAAGTTTGTATTTTATCCTAGAAGCAGAAGGGAACTGTTGGAGTTTACTGAATAGATAAGTATCACGGTCAGACATGTGCTTAAGAAATAGAGGAGAAAATGGATTAACCTTGGGAGAAACTTGAATCAGGGAGACTAATTGGGAAACTGTTGCAATTATCTAGGCAAGTGGGGTTGAAGGCCTGAACTAAGATGGCAGCTGTGTAAGTAGAAGAAGGAGTCAAATGTGAAAGATGTTTTTGGGTAGAAATGACCAAGTTTGGCAACTGGTTGTATATGTGGAGTGATGGGAGCGAGGAATGGAGTATAAAACCAAGGTTACAAACCGGAGAGACTAGAAGGATAGAGACACCTTCAACAGAAATAGGGAAGTTTGGAAGAGGAGTGAATTTGTGGAGAAAATATAATAATTTCTGTTTCAGACGTGTTAAGTTTGAGATATTTTCAGGATATCAAGTTTGAAATGCCCAGTAGGTAGTTAGTGATGTGAATTAAGCTTAGGGTTGCTACCATGGATCTGGGAGTCACTGGCCTAAGGATGATAATTAAACCCATAGGTGCTGATGAGGTCACTGAGAGTGTATGGAAAGAAAAAAGTAGGGGGAGACCACTCTCAATAAGGGACCATGATACCAATAATGAGCCAGCAAAAGAAACTAGAAAGAAGTAACTAAATAGGAAGGAGAAGCAGGACAGAGTAACCTCACAAAAGTCAGGAGAGGTGAGAATATTCAAAAGGAGAGGGTGGTCAACTGTGTTCAATGCAATAAATCAGCCAAGAAGGAATAGGATTGAATGAAGGCCATAAGATTTGGCAATTTTTCTTCTTTCTTTTTTTTAAATTAAATTAACCAAAGTTCCATCTATTTTATTGTGTTTCTTTTTTTCATAAAACTAGCACTTAGTTTGGTATGTTGTCTCATTATTGTAATTCTCTTGGATGAAGTTATTGATTGTTTCTATGATTTCTTGTTTGACCCATTCATTCTTTAGGATTAGATTATTTAGTTTCCAATTAATTTTTAATCTATCTTTCCATAGCCCTTTATTAAATGTAATTTTTATTGCATCATCATCTGAAAATGGTGCACTTAATATTTCTATCTTTCTGCATTGAATTGTGAGATTTTTATGCCCTAATACATGATCAGTTTTTGTGTAGGTGCCATATACTGCTGAGAAAAACGTATATTTCTTTCTATCCCCATTCAATTTTTCTCCAGAGGTCAACTATATCTAACTTTTCTAAAATTCTATTCATTCCCTTAACTTCTCTCTTGTTTATTTTGTGGTTGGATTTTTCTAGTTCTGAGAGAGGAAGGTTGAAGTCCCCCACTAATATAGTTTTATTATCTTTTTCTTCCTGTAATTCCTTTAACTTCTCCTCTAAGAATTTGGATGCTATACCACTTGGTGCATATATGTTCAGTAATATTATTTCATTGTCTATGGTACCTTTTAGCAGGATGTAGTTTTCTTCCTTATCTCTTTTAATTAGATTTATTTTTGCTTTTGCTTTGTCTGAGATCAGGATTGCTACCTCTGCTTTTTTTACTTCAGCTGAAGCATAATATATTCTGCTCCAGCCTTTTACCTTTACTCTGTGTGTATGTCTCTACTTCAAATGTGTTTCTTGTAAACAACATATTGTAGGATTATGGTTTTTAATCCACTCTGCTATCTGCTTCTGTTTTATGGAAGAGTTCATCGCATTCACATTCACAGTTATGATTACTATCTGTGTCATTCTCTTCATCCTATTTTCCCCCATTTATACTTTTCTCTCTCCTTTCTCCCTTTCCCTCCTCACTAGAGTTTTGTTTTTTGACCACCACCTCCCTCTGGGTTTTTTTTTAACATTTAAATTGAGAGCTCTGCAACATGAAATGTATGGTATAATAAATCTATCACAAACAGGAAAAAAGAAGCACAGAAAGTGCTAAAACCAAGGTCTAGAAAGAGGAGTGACTATTTATCTGTTCTCTCTTTATCACTTGCTACTTTTTTTAATCTCATTATCCAACTCTAGATGAGGATTCTGAAGTTAACCTCCCATGTATCCAAAACAAAGTAAATGTCACCATGTACCTGGCCATGACATTTGCCATCATAAGAAAGTTTGTTCTCAGCCATTTCTCTATAAAGACCCGGAGGTCTTTTCAGAGGAGTCTATATCACGAGGGGAATATCATGTCAGAGAGCCAGGCAGCCCCGGAATAAAGGAGAGATAGCAGGAATTACCAAAGGGAGACAGCCAACCCAGCTGTCCCTATATTTTTAAGAGCATCCTGGAAACAGATTAACTATCTGATCAATAGCTAGGACTGTTCAGCCTGCCACGTCTATGGGACTAGCAATGATTTAAGTAGGTTAACTGAAAGCTCTTCTGCTTTTCATTGCTGTTGCTTCTTTATGTGCCTTTTGGGGTCTTTGTTGAAATACTATTTTGAAATTTACTCAAACAATGTATGTCCTAACTGAAACCAAGAGTGTGCACACACATGCATACACCCATAGGATTCCATACAAGTCACCTCACTCCACTGGAGGAAATGAAGATGTGTGTGTGTGTGTGTGTGTGTGTGTGTTGACAGGTCTAAGAAAACACTGTTACTTCTTACATGACAGGCAGTTGAGAACTCTATTGATTTTGGATTTCAAAACCTACTTGAAACACGTAGAAGAGAGTAAAATCTACCTGGAGTGACAATCATGTATGTCCAAACTCAAGATTCTGTTTAATTAGATGTTTTCCTTTGTTGTTGTTTTATAAATGGCAAATCTTTCTGAAATGTTATTCATACTTAAAGTAGGCTGCTGGGTGGCACAGTGGAAGAAGACTAGGACTTGGACTCAGGAAAACTTGAATTCAAATATGGCCTTAGGAACTAGCAGGGCAAACCTGGCCAAATCACTTAACTTCTTTGTGCCTCAGTTTCCCCATTTGTAAAATGAAGGTAATAATGGCATCTACCTCACATGGGTTGTTATGAGACCAAATGACTAATATGTAATAGGTTTTGTAACCCTTAAAGTGCTACTTAAATGCTAGATTTTATTAGCTATTATTAATAAAGGAAAGCAAACAGCTTGGGACAGGAGAATGTTTCCTTTTTACATTGTTTATTTCAAGACGCTTTGTTTACCTTTGATCAATTCAAGTCCACTTCCCTTCCTCATGGAACATCAATTTATCAGTTAAATTTGTTCCCTTTTTGCTCCTGGAATGAAGACATGATCAGCATCCTCTTTGGAGACAGTGTCTGTCAGCACTTTACCTTTTTTTTTTCCATGCAATGGGAGCTGGAATGGAATTTGCTTTAGCTATGAAGGTATTGATTTCTTTTTACAGTAACAGTGGAAAAGAAAATGATGCTTGGTAGAAATGAAGGGCGGAATGCTAGAGAAAGGGAAAGGCAGAGAGGAGGGAGGTGGGAAGGATCAGTATTCTAATTTGGAGCTCCCAATCTCAAGGAGTGGCAGCTAAGTGGTGCAGTTTGGGTTCAAATTCAGCTTCAGGCACTCATTAGCTGGGTGACCCTGGGCAAATCACTTAACCCTGTTTGCCTCAGTTTCCTCATCTGTAAAGTGAGCTGGAGAAGGAAATGGTAAACTGCTCTAGTATCTTTGCCAAGAAAACCCCAAATGGGGTCATGAAGAGTCAGACACAACCGAAACAACCGAACAACAAAAAAAAATTTCAAGGAGTTTGATTGCTTGTGGAGACAAAACTGTGGAGACACATATGAAACCGTTCCACAGCAATACAAAGCAGTATATGAGTACGTGCTAAGTAGATAAAGTGTTATAGCAATTCAAAGAAAGGAACTATCAACTTAGTCCAAAGTAGTCAGGAAAGGCTTCACGGATGGTCCCATGTATTAGCTTTCTCATTTCACAATAATGATATTGTTATGGGACATGACATCGCCAAAGAAATTACTGTTAAACAGACATTGTATCTTTCCTTGCCACTTGGATCTCACATAAAACTTCTATTGTAACTCTGGTGCAGTGGATAGGGAGCCGGACCTGGAAGGCAGGAAGGACAGAGTTCAAATCCTGCCTCAGATGCTAATTAGCTGGGTGACACTAGGCAAGTCATTTAACCTCTATCTGCCTCAGTTTTCTCATCTGTAAGATGAGGATAATAATAGCAACAATCTTCCAGGATTGTTGGACCAAAAGTCATTAGGATCAAATGAGATAATATATCTAAAGGTCCTTGAAAACCCTAAAAGCACAATATTTTGTTGTTGTGCAATTGTTTCAGTTGTGGCCAATTCATCATGACCCCATTTTGGGGTTTTCTTGGAAAAAATACTACAATGGTTTGTCATTTCCTTCTCCAGTTCATTTTACAGATGAGGAAACTGAGGCAAACAAGGTGAAGTGACTTGCCCAGAGTCACACAGCTAGTAAGTATCTAAGCCAGATTTGAACTCAGGAAGATCAGTCTTCCTAACTCCAGGCCTGGTGCTCTTCTCTACTGTGCCACCTAGCTTCCCATAAAGCACAACATAAATATAAGCTATTATAGTTGTATCATAGCTAGTTATCTACATTTATAGACTAACTCTCTTACTAAATTACAAATTCCATGAGGGCACTGACTATATTTCATCTAAACTTGCTCTCTTCTCCAATGCTTACACAAAGTAGGCCCCTAATAAATGTTTGCTGAATCTCAAAAATACCAACAGAGCTTTACATAGGTGAAACCTATCAACTGGAATAGCATCTCCATTTCTGACTATATCAAGGTCTTTACAGGAAAAAAGGACAGGAAAGGAAAAATGCCAGCCTCCCCTTTTTTTTTTAAGGCAATTGGGGTTAAGTGACTTGCTCAGGGTCACCCAGCTAGTAAGTGTCAAGTGTTTGGTCTGAGGCCAAATTTGAACTCAGGTCCTCCTGACTTCAGGGCCGGTGCTCTATCCACTGTGCCACCTAGCTGCCCCCCCTAACCTCCCTTTTGAGAGCTCCTATACTGAAGAAGCCAAACCACCGGGAAGCCAAGTTTCACAGGGAGAAGGGTGAGGGGAAGAGCACTGGAGTAGGAGATTGAATCTATTCTTCTGCAAAGCTCTATAATCTAGGGCAGTGGTATCAAACTCAAATAGAAACAGGTCCCTATAGGCCACAGAATGACTTAGAAAACCACAAATTAACATTATCTATGTTTAATTGTAGTTTTATTTATTTTACTAAACATTTCCCAATTACATTTTAATCTGGTTCAGGCTGCACTCCAGAGTTTGTGAGCTGCATATGGCCTGTGGGAAGCTAGTTTGACAACTCTGATCTAGAGTACTTTAAAAGATGGGGGCTGGGGAAGTGGGGAAAGGAGTCAAACTTCAATTCTGTAAGAACTCTGCTTTGATTGGGCTCAGCCTGCTTCCAGCAAGAATCTGAATGCAGAGAAGTGGGTGGTCAGGGAAACAGGTTTGTTGCTTCTAAAAAAAAATGTTAAGCCTGAACTAAATAATTCCAGACCAAGCTGTAATTATGCTATCAGTCTTCAATAAGGAGATTCCATAAACCTCCTCCATAACTCATTTATTCTAGTGCCTAACAACCCTTTCTGTATACAGTCCTGTTTCTGTTTACCCCATTATAGCCTGCCTTCCTTCCTTCCTTTTTTCTTCCTTCCTTTCTTTTTTCTTCCCTCCTTTCTCTTTCTTTTTCTTTCTTTCCTTCCTTCCTTTCTTTATCTATCTATCACGACTTAGTTTATTGTTTAGCTAACTGTCTAGACTTAAGAAAGTGATGGAGAAAATGTTAATGATGCACAATAAACTTAAAAGTGTGTTTTGAGTACATTTCATTCATTCATTTAACTAGTTACTTATTAATTTGGGGAGACTGGTTTTTAAATATTTACCAGCACATCCTTGAGTGGAGATATTTAAGAAAAGTCTATTGGTAAGTTTACTGAAGGGATTCATAAAATAGAATAGACCAGGTAATGTCTGGAGTCCCTTTTAACTCTGATTCTTTGATTCTAGAAGGCAACAAGTCTTTTGTCTAACGCAAAAAAAAAAACCAAAACAAAAGAAACCTAACTAATACTTATCACATTTCTTTATAACAATGCGTCTAATAATGTCTTTTTTTTAACCTGTCCGCAAATATTCTTCTGCTCTCAAGTTACAGAGCCTCAAAATGGACCATCATAACCATCAAGAAATATTCTTATTAGAACAAAAAATCATTTAAGTATATTCATTAAACACTTACTATGTCTAACGCACTATGCCAAGTCCTGGCAATACAAGTATAACAAATGAAACAGTCACTCTTCACAAGGGCTGTGGAATAGTTATCTACCTCTCTGCTTGGAGGTTACATACAGTGTGAAGTGTGTCAACTTGGACTGAAGAGTTATACAGCTAATTCATAAATTCATTGTGTAGTCTGCTGTGAACTCTGGATTGTTCCTTGTCCTTACACATATTTAATCATCATCTGGCAGGTATTTCATCTAAAGAAGTGAGATGGAGTGCAATTGCCAACCACATCAAGTGCATTTGGAAAGTTTGTTTATAAGGAACAGTATTATGAGATATTCACATAAAAGATGTTATAAAAGTAAAAACCCATGTTATATCCTTAGGTGTCCCTTCACAGTTTTATTTTAATTTTGAAACAAAATAAAATAAACACTTTCTTCCTGGACAGCTATAAAATGTCTGAGACTGGATCTGAATTCAGATATTTATGACTGCAGGAACAGAGCTCTATTCACTACATCACCTGGCTACCCTAGTACCTACATACCAAGTATCTTTGGCAGTGTCGAGTACCAAGGGAATACTGAAATCACAGGGCAAGGAAGGGATGAGGTTAGCACTTTATCGTCTAGGTTGGCTCTATCTATCATAATAGAATTAAACACCCTCCCCAAAGCAAAAGAATTGCCACGATGGCTAGTAGACATAGCATTCATAGAAAGTTGTTGTTCTTTTCTCACATCCCTTAAAACAAAAGAAAACAAAAAATCACAAAGTATAGAGTACAGATTACCTCATAGGCCATTAGAGAAGTGCTTCTAATTTTTTCTGCTATTTTACAATTCTGAATTAAAAAGACTTTGAAACTATTTCTAAGACCAAAATCTCAGCTTCACGAAATGCTTTAGTAGTTTGGGTTTTTTTTTTGTCCATAGATCCAATATAACAAATAATATAACAGCCTCTTCACAAAGAAAAACAAGAATGCAAGAGAAATAGAGAATGTCAGAATTTGGGTCTAGGGAGTAAGGTGGACCCCTAGGGGAAAAATATAATGACGAGTTGTCTTTTTCTGGTCTATTTATACTAATTTTACAGAAAACACATTAAAAAATACTAAGTTGCATTACCCTGGCAGTAACTTTCCACCAAAGAAGTAATCCTAGGAGATATTTAAATTTTTGTTCACTATATATGCACATATCTCAAACTACAGAATATTTTTAAGGCAATCCAAGTTTAGAACGCTCCTGGAAAGAACAGCATGGAAGGTACTGGGATAGAATCTGAAAGACAGTGCCATATGTATGCTGTAAACACTTGTATGTTGTCATAAGCAAATGGGTAAAATGGTAGGGGGCAGGAGAAGGGCTTAAGGAAAATTCTTCCCTGAAATGACATTGGTAGATTTTGCTTTCACATCACCAAGATTTCTTCCAGTATCCCTCTCCCTTCCCCCTTTCAGAGAGCCATTTCAGAGAATAAAGAATATTTTTAAAGGAAAAAAAGGTGAGGGAGAGGAAGAGGGAATCAGTGAAAACATTCATCAAGTACATCAAAGTACATCATCATCAAGTACATCAAAAAAGTTTAATTATACTGAGTGTTCCAAAAATCTTAATGAAGTTGTTTTTGTTTTTTTCCTTTTTTTAAGCCCTAATATCCTTAAACTTCACTAAGACTTTTGGGATACCCTGTATATGCAATGTTTCACATTATGGACCTTTTGCTTCCGCACAGTAGGAGGTTGGGGGTGTCTTCTCATATTTCTTCTTTGCGGGTCATGCTTATCTTTGTAATTTTGCAACATTCATATTTTATTTTTATTTGATTTTATATAATATATTAACATATTATATTTATTATCTTTCCATTTACGTGCTGTGAATATTGTTTTGCTGGCTCTGTTCATCATCAGTGTATGAAAATCTCATCATGCTTCTCTGTATTGTCTTTTCTTATAGCACAGTAATATGTCATTACATGCCAGTACCACAGTTTGTTTATCCATTCCCCAATCAAAGGGAATCTACTTTGTTTCCAGTTCTTTACTACTACAAAAAGTGCCCCTATACATAAATATTGGGGAGTATATAGAAGTTTGCTTCTTATCAATGACCTCCTTGGAATATATGCTTTTCCCTGACTTTCAAATCGTAGAGTAATTATAATCCATTTAAGAGAATGGATAGTAGAAAGAACCCTGGATTTGGAGTAATGACACTGGATTCAAATCCCTGTATATGTACCCTGGTTCATATCCTCACTTACTAACTGGGGAAACATGGGCCAACTAAGGTCTCTTGTAAAATGGGAACCATAATACTTACTCTATCAACAGATTGTAAATTCCTAGAGAGCAGCAGAAACCACTGTTCATTTTTCTTCTATAACCATAGCATCTACCACAATTCCTTGCATATGCAGGGGCTTTTACAAATGGGGAATATGCATTTATACACCACATACAATGGCGTCGGGCACTATGCTAAGCACTTTTTTTTTTTTACAATTTTTTTTTCATTTGATCTTCACAACTCTAAGAGATAGGTATTATAATTATCCCCATTTTACAGGTGAGGAAACTCAGGTAAACAGAGGTTAAGAAACTGGACCAGGGTCACACAACTAGGAAGTATCTGAGGCCTTATTTGAACTCAGGTCTTCCTGTTTCTAGGCCTAGTGCTCTAGCCACTGAGTCACCAGCTGCCTTGTTGAGTATCCATCTCATGGGAGTTGTGAGAAATGTACCTTATAAACTGTAAAATGCTATAGATACAAGAACTATCATTATTTTATAAAGCTTTCAATCTTGAACACCAAGTCAGATCTTTGGTTCTATAACCTGTTTTCTTCCTATCCACTCACACCCTTTAGCTCTAACTAGGTAGTCACTTCCATAGTTATTCATAAATCAATCCCTTCCCCCCATCCCACTACAAACTCCTTTGCTTTTCCTTTTATTAATTTTTAATGTTGCCGCTCAGGCTTCCTGTGTGTCCACTCAATATTACTCCAGTAAACTCCTGCTTCAGGGAAAATGGCAAAGGGAAATATATTAGGCAAGTCTTAGTCGAAAAGAAGAAAACAACAGCTTGAAAATGAGATTTCTCCCAAATCACAAAGGAACCTTACTAAGGAAACAGAGCTTAACCAAACAGCACATGCCCGAGAGAGAGATATGGGGAGATACCTGCTCAGTGACTAATGTAGAATTAAGGAAGTCTCTTAGCTCTTCTGGCAGTTCCAAGTTAGACAAGGGAAAGGAAGTAAAGGGAAGTAGCATTTAGTAAACACTGCTATGTGCCAGGCTCTATACTAAACTCTTTATAAATATATAACTTGAGGGGGGCAGCTAGGTGGCCCAGTAGATAGAGCACCAGCCCTGGATTCAAGAGGACCTGAGTTCAAATCCGGTCTCAGACACATAATACTTCCTAGCTGTGTGACTCTGGGCAAGTCACTAAACCCCAATTGCTTCGCTAGAAAAACAAACAAACAAACAACAAAAAAAAACAAACAAAAAAACCCCAATATATAACTTGATTATCACAAGAATCTTGAGAGGTAGGTGCCATCATCACCCCATTTTATAGTTGGGGAAACTGAGACAGGCAGAGATTAAGTGACTTGCCCAAGGTCATTTAGCTAGTAAGTATCTGAGGCCCGATTGGAATTCAGATTTTTTTGACTCCAGGCCCAGTGCGATATCCACTGCAATTATGAAGTCCAATAACCTGTCATTTAAATAAAATGTAAAAATAGCCCTTTCCAGAAAAAACTCTTTTCAAATAAACCAATCAAACCCAGTCATTTTGAGATTTATCACAAGAAGAAAAAACTCATGAAAGTTAGCAAATGCCAAAAAAAAAAAAAAAAAAGATGAGAGGGAAAGAAATACGGTACCCAAATAACCTAGAAATTTCCACTGGAAAAATGAAAATGGACTTTAAACATTCAAGTCACTAATCCAAGTCCATTATTTGTTACCAAACATGACAACTATGTACAAAGATCTCATCATCCTTCTCATGGCATGGCAGGCGGGGTGAAGGGGGGGAGGGGCAGGGTCATATCCTCTTGCTGCACACTCTCAGTTGAAGTTCTTGTCTAAAAAAAACTGAAGCCATTTTTTCACTAACTTCCTATTCTTTCCCCTTATCTTACAGCTCCTCAATAATATCCTCCACTATTTCTTCCTTTATTCCAGTCTCTAATGAAGACATGCTACACCTTGTTAAAGCCAACCTACTGTCCAAATATACTTGACCCCATCTCCTCACATCATCTCAACCAGATTATTACCCACTATTCTTCTTTGACTCTTTCTCATCCTCTATCTCCCTCTCAACTAGTTCTTTCTCTGCTGCCTTACAAATGTGCCCAAGTCTCCCACATCCAATCAATCAATGCTAGTCATCTTGACTTTTGTCTTGTCACTGAACTTCAATGACTCTGGAAAACAGAGTGAGGCTGACAACTTTGCACAACTCCGCCTCAGTTAAATCCAATTCCACGTGAGAGTCAAGACATCACTCCATGTTGTCATTGGTCCTCTTCAAAAATGAAGGATGAACAACCACCATTTATTAAGTGCCTACTATATGCCAGCCAATAATAAGAATTTATTAAGTGCCTACTATGTATCAGACTCAGTGCTGGAGATATAAAACAAGGCAAAAGACAGTCCCTACCTCAAGGATCTCACAATCTAACATGATATCCTAAGGAAAAAAAAACTCTCACCAGATTTCACCACTCCTGCTGGCAATGACCTTATATATCTCTCTCCCCTTTCTCCACTCAAGTACTCGGAAAGCAGTCTATCTTCTGTGCCTCATTAATCCCATTATCTCCAAGTGGTTGCTAAATTTCATCCATTCTCTCTCCACAATATGTTTCACACAGTGTCCCTCTCCATTCACATTGCTACCCTCCTATTTTCAGCCCCTCCCTATCTCTTGATTGGATTATTATAGCAGGTTTCATTTTAGTTTCTCTACCTCAGATCTCTCCCCATTCCAATGCATCCTTTGTGCAGCTAACAAATGGATTTGCCTAAAGCACAGGCCTGCATATATCACCCTAACCCAAATTACAGTGCTCTCTATTACCTCTACCAGGTATGCAAATGACATGAGGCAAACAATAATTTTAATACGGTATCATTTCATAGTAACTATGGACATATGTGTCTGTTGCCACTTGGCTAACTCAAAACCTCTGACCTTGACCAGAGGACACAGGATTAAGTTGTTTTCCCTAAGTCTGTCTCATTCTCTGTCAGGAAAGTACTGAAATTCATGCTATACACTACACTGCATTGTTCTCATGTTGTATTTTCAATTTCATGGGTTTTAAGAATGAATATTACTACATGTAAACATGAAAGAGTTGTGACTCTTGAGAAGCACACTTCAATAAATGTTTGAGGTATTGCAATGGCTGTTGGTATAGAGAAGTCAAACATTTCAAGGTTCATTCACGCCCACAACAAAACAGGATCAGTTGTAATTAAGCACAAAAGAAAATGCAATTGAATTTAAAAAAAAAAAAGCTCAAACTCACCAATTACTGTTTCAAAATGGCCTAATTAATTCTCAGAAAGGAAAAAAAAAAGCAAAGGCCTTCAGAGAGACCAAAAGGCTAGAAGAGTTGTTATTGATTGCTCTATGGTGGAATAGGTTTCTTGAATTCGGAAAAATAGCTAAAAGTCCATTAAAAAAAAACAGCTATTACCATTGCCATTATGAAAAATGGGACAGCTGGGTGGGACAGTGGATAGAGTGCTGGCCTTGGAGTCAGGAAGACCTAAGTTCAAATCCAGCCTCAAACACTTAATAGCTGTGTGACCCTGGGCAAGTCACTTAACATTGTTCGCCTCTGTCTACTCATCTGTAAAATGAGCTGAAGAAGAAAATGGTAAACCACTCCAGTGTCTTTGCCAAGAAAATAACAAATGACATGACAAATAGTTGGACACAACTGAAATGTACAAACAACAACGACAACATTATTATGGAAAAATGTTCAACAGAGGCAAGATAAGACTATAGTGGAGTCACTCATTTTTCAATTCAAGGCAATACTAAAACTCTTTATCAGCAGTCCATGTGAACCTCTAAGACCTAGGCATGTTCGTTAGACTGTAAAACATCCCAGTGATATTTTTTCCTCCCAGTGGGCTTGTCCTCATTGAGAAAGTGATTAACTCTGAAAACATATTTATATACTGAGAACAAAATTGTTCCAGAGTTACAGAATTCCCAAATGGAGACGCAATACTGCAACACTGCTTGGCACAATGCCATAAATCATAAAATGTTAAGAAATTCATACAAGAGATGAAAATAATAATGGCCTGGGAACTCACCTGATTTAAACTCCTCAGAAAACCTAGGTGCTAAAAGCAAGGCTAGGCTTTGAAAAATGAACTGTTTGCCAAGTTCCACTTAATATCCAATGTGATAAAAGGAGGTTTCATAATAAACAATTAAAGAATATGCATGAAGAGAGGCTACAACACATGTAACGTTTAACAAATTTAAAGATTTTTTATGTAAAAAGTGCAATTTATTAAATCAGTAAATTTAATCATTTTATCTTCTCCCCAATAATTTTAAATACCATTGTATTAATAAATATTAACCATATTTTATGTTTATTAAATACAAACCATACATTATTAAATATAAGTGTTTGGCATTTAAAGGTTGTCACATGATATCTTTTCCCATTCCTTTGAAGAGGTATGTGAAATATGCATATAACATTAGATTGTTTCAATGTTTTGCTGATTTTTTTCTCTTTTTTTAAAAAATTCTTTGTTTTACAAGATGGCTCTGTAAGGGAAGGAAAGGGAAAGGTAGAGCAAAAAATCCAGGTAACACATGGTTCCCCACACTTGAGCACCTTCTCATCTCCATGCTCTTGAAATAGTTGGCTTCTATGCCTGGAATGCACCCCCTCCTCACTTCTGCCTCTTGGCCAACCTGGTTGCTTTCAAGATTCAGCTCAAGTGCCAACTTCTACATGAATCCCTTCCTGATGCCCCAGTTGCTTGTGCCCTCTCTCCCCAAACTATCTTGTATCCATTGTCGTACACATTCTGTATACACTTATATAGCTACATATTGTCTCTCTAGAATATAAGGTCCTTGAATACAGTCTTCCATTTTTTGTTTTATATCCCCAAACCTTAGCATAGTAGCACATAGTAGGCCCTTAATAAAACTCTTCTTGACCAAAGAAAAGCCTAACCAATTGATGGCTCCCAGAGATGCTCAGCAAGTGCTATTTTCCATCAAGAGGTGTTACTTCAATATGGTTCTTGGATGCCTGAGAAACTCCAATTGGTTTCCTTTGGTGATTCCCAATACAATCACTTTCCAATGGTGTTAAGAATCATCCCACCTCCCTCCACCATCTAATCTTTTGGGCTCTCCCAAGGCAAATAAAAATTGCTGATACCAACATGAAGCCAAAGAGCTCTTTTAGGACCATCACAGTTCAAATCTGTACCCTGGGGAAGACCCAAGAAACAACCAGAGATTCCTTAGAGAGAGAGAGATCTGAGGGGCACCTGAATGCCAGCCTGAAGTTTTTGGTAAGGCTTCTTTAGCTATGAGTTAGTCCCCCAAGTCCCATGCCACTAACATACACCTGTGCTAGGATATTAGGCTCAGCTGGGTAATTCCTCAATTGCCATAGGAAAACAACCAAGTTTAAATCTGTGAGGGAGTTAAGACTAAAAACATTGCTTAGAGGCAGTCCACAGATATGAATGAACTAAATGACCTCTAAGGTTTCTTCCACTTCTAATGTCCTAAGAGTCTGGCCTCATGTTAGGAAAGGGACAATGGCTGTAGATAATCTAAAATTAGGCACATTTGACTTTGGTAGGTAAGGAATGATGCTATACTGAAACTGATATTAAATGACATGAACTTACATTCATTAAGTACGTTTGTCAATAGATAACAGGAGAGGATAGCCTGGGATTATCCTACTTGCCAATAATTAACTGACACTACAGATCATTTTATTTTGTGTATATGCATACACACAACACCACACTCAACTCCACAAAGCCCAGTTCAACTCAATAAACATTTAGCAAGTAGTGATGCAATTGGTTGACAGGGATATACACAGAAATTAAAATAACCTCTGCCTTAAAGGAGTGCATATTCTTCTTTAATAATAACTGATATTTACCCAATACTTTAAAGTTCACAAAGTATTTTTGCAAACATTATTTCAAGATAAGCAGATTGAAAAGTACACATTTCTAAAAATTATAATCACTGCTGCCCCCAAAGGGCACTGTACTTTCTCCACTAAGTGGCCCCTTTCCTCTGGAACCATGAACATGGGGACCAGACCAGGTTCAGTACTTCAGGGAAGTCCAGGTTCTAACGAGAAGAGTTAGGTTCCTATTGTCATCCTCTTTGGCTACTGACAGACATATCTACCCCAGCAGCCTGGAGGAAAATTAATGAAGACTTATATTTGGTTCCTGTTTTGGTTCTGCCCAATAGGGTGGAGTGTAAAGGTAATCAATGTATAATGTAAATCAAGTATGGGACATGTTTTTATTTCCTACACACTAACTGAATGTTATACAAAGAAGATTCTAGTAGACAGTTCACACCAAACTTAAAACAAGATTCAGTAAGAGGATTACTATTAATCTCTGCAGGAAGCTGAGACTTAAACATCAGAATGTGATACAGTATGCAAAGCTGCTGAATACGTATTGTTACATTTCATCTCAGCTCTGCACTATCCAAACAATTCCAGGTAAACCAAGTCAGAGTTTAGGTTCAGTTTCCTGTAGATTGTCTTCTCCGATCCAAAAACTACCCTAGCCATGAGTCAATTCTAAAGAAAAGATCCAGGATCTTCAATCTCTGAAACTCATGAGATTCATGAGGAACTCCAAGGATTGTTTTTGAGTTATCTAGGATCAGGCAAAGAAATAGTAGAAAGGAAGCCAGAGGTCTGGGTTTAAGTTTACCTAGTTAAGTCTTCCTGCACTAGAAGTCTCATGGGGGAGGGGACCAGCATCTGCCTCTACCACTCCAGTAAGAGGCACAGAGGGTATTCATATGTTCTGTAGCCAGAAGTAAAAAAAGGCATCAGAGAGCAAAAAAAAAAAAAAATTCTGAGAACAAGGCACTCCCATTTAAGTCTACTGAGTCACTATTTCTTCCTGTTCAGTGGCCAATGAGGGAATTGCTTTATCTCCAGTGGAAGTGGTCAGGGACTTTATCAGTGAGCAGAAAAGCTCTGTGCCACCTCTGGTTACACATTATTTCACATTTTGTCTCTCTGCTCACTTCCCTTTGCACAGATAAGTGAAAGCTACATATAAAAGTTACTATTTCCTTAGAAAAAACAATTATATTAAGATACTGAACCGCTCAACTTCTAGAATTTATTTATAGGTATCATGAAACCCTACTATTTGATGTATTTAAAACTAGGTTGCATTCAAATCCCATCTGTATCCAACAGATTGAACTTTAGGCTATTGCAAAACAAAAATTCTTTCAAAGAAAAGAAAAAAACACATTTCATTAGTCTGTGATATCTATAGTTCTTCTCAGTGACTTGCTAATTCAGCTTCACATTCAATAAGTTTATTTCTGTTGCCCCTATCCATTTCACTAATTAGCAGTTTGGCTACAGGCTATAACTTCCTGAGAACATTAAATACACTCTTTGCAAAGAGTACTTTGAATAGCAATAGCTAGCATTTATATAAGCACTTTAAGATTTGCAAAGCATTTTTACAGGTACTACCTCATTTAGTACTCAAAATGATTTTGTGAAGTAGATGCAATTATAATCTCCATTTTACAGATAAGGAAACTGAGGATGAGAAAGGCTGACTTGACTAGCAACACACTTCTGATAAATGTCTAATGCAGGATTTAAACTTAGGTCTTCCTGGCTCCTAGTCCAGGACTCTATCTACTGTGGTACCCAGCTACCAGAACAAAGATACACATTTTCCCAGAAATAAAACTAAAGGACTCATGGCTTTAAGCAAAAAGAAAACCAAATTCACTCCAATATAAAATTTATTAGTAGGAATTATAGTATTAGGTTTCGTTGCCCACTTTGAGGATTATTGGTGATGTTGGCAGGTAGATTAATTTTGCTGTTCAATAATAAGACAAGCATAAACTTGATTAAATTAATAGGTGCACTGGGTCCCTTGTTCTCTGCTGCCTCTAAGCAGTACTTTTAGGATTGACAAGAAGCTAATTCTAATAGCAAAGGTTCTCTTAACATGTAGGAAGTTCAAACAATGAAGAGCTCTTGAGACTTGGATATCCTCAAGAGATTATCTATAATTATGATATTGCACCCACAGACAGAAAGAAGAGCATATTTCTAGCAAACAAAAACTTTCCACCAAGTCCTACAGCACACGTGCTACAGTTACTGCTGGGAAAAAAAGAGATCAGTAGATGGGAACAACATTCTGGTATTCAGCACCAGGACTGGGTCTTACAGTAGAATGTAGAATCTAATTGATTATAATTTTAAAGCAGGGAGTCACAACCTTTTCTGGTGATGCCTATGGACTCCTCAGAATACTATTCATAAAGGCAAAATATAAAATATATAGGACTATGAAGGAAACCAATTATATTGAAACACAGTTACCAACATCTTTAAAAAAAACAACAAATTTTTGGACCCCCAGTTTAAGAACCCCTAGAGGAAAGTAAGGAAGATCTTGATGACCATCTAATCTTCCCCTACCTATTGGAAAATGTCAAGAATTCCATTTTCAGCTTACATCTTTCACAATATTCATAGGGTAATCAATTTAAAACTATAAGGGGCATCAGAAGCCAACTAACCCAATTTTTTACATATTAAGGAACTGAAGCCAAGAAATACTAAATGATTTGCCTAAGGTCACAAATAGGATGTAACAACTCTAGATTTTGAATCCAGTCTTTCTAATTCCAAATCCAAAACTTTTCTCCTCACCAGACTAAAAGGGTAAACAGTCAAAATGGTAACAGTTGGAGCCATTCTTTACATCTCATAGTGAAGGCTTTTTATAGAATGGGTGGGAGGTTCTATATCAAAAGCACTGGGGCAAATAGGGGAATAAGTGGGCTTGAGGAGAGAGGGCTTCTATCAAGGAGAGAAAAGGGCACAAAACAAGGAAGCTGGGATGCTAATTACAAACTGGGCCAACTTTCACAATTTTGCTTAAGACCAGTCCTATTTATCATTTCTCTTTTCCCCTACTTAAAAAGATGGATGTGTACTCCCTGCATGCATACAAATTTATGTGTAATCCCTGCATATATTGATTATACTATGTAAACATTTCAGTCAGTCAAACAGCATTTATTAAACACCTACTATGTGTCAAGCACTGTGCTAAGCATTGGGAATACAAAGAAAGGCAAAAAAAATTTCTATTATACTTTCAAGTTTTTTTCCAGTTCTATCAAAATGTGTTTATGATTAACAGGCAGTCATAAAGAGAGCTCCAAAGTTAGTTAAACCTAAAGAACAGGTGCAATGTGAGCCTCCTGCAAAGAAGAGTTTTCTCACTAATTTTTTTTTCAACATAAAACTTAATAAATGAAAAACTCAATTTACAATTTGTCTTTACAGGTATGCCACTCTTCACACAACTGGTCCATTCCTTACAATCTATGACAATTGGATTTTTATAAACAATCATATTTTTTTAATGCACAGAGCTTTCTTTAAAAAGAAAAAAAAAACTCTGGACCAAATATTTTTTGTAATATAAAACTTCTATTTTACTAGCACTACAGTCTGAATTGTAAATTTAGATTTTTAAAAATTAGGCTTTCTTAAAGTAGAGCATACTGGTGCTATACCTCAGTATACTGTAGTCTACAGAAAATAAAATGCACATACTTAAAAGCTTGTTCCAATCTGAGCTGGAATTAATGAAACTAATCCCCACCCTATCCCCTTAATGAAACAATAATTGCTAAGTTAGTCCCCTCTCTGATCTTTGTTATTGTTGCTCAGTCATTTAGTCATGTCTGACTCCTTGTGACCCCATTTTGGAGTTTTCCTGGCAAAGATATTGGAATGGTTTGCCATTTCCTTCTCCAGTGGATTAAGGCAAACAAAAGGTAAGTGACTAGCCCTGGGTTACTCAGTTAGGGTCTGAGGTCATATTTGAACTCAGGTCTTTCTGATTCCAGGCCCTAGTGCTCTATCCACTGTGCCAACCTAGCTCTCTCCCTCTGAATTTCAGTTTCCTATAAAATGAAAAAGTTGGACTAGTTGGTCTTTAAGGTTCCATTATAGAAAAACTATTATGGTTATAATGCTAAAATCCTAGAAATATCTAAGCTTGATTAATCAGAAGCGTATTTATGGAATGTCTATTAAATCATTTTCACCATACTGGGAACCATGGAACATACTGAAAAAAGTCTAATACCCTTCTGTTAGGAATTTAAACTGGCTTGAACCTCCCTCTCCAGACATATTTCACCAACATGTACCATGTATTTAAGACAAACTGACCTCCTCACTCCCCCCCCCCACAACATAATATTCTATCTTCCAATACCATGCCTTTGCATAGGTTGTCCACCATGCTTGGAATACCTTCCATTCTCACCTCTAGCCGCTGGAATCTGTAATTTCTTTTAAGGCTTAGGATCCTTCAAAGGTTCAGCTCAGGTAACATCTCCTACACAGAAAAGTCTTTTCCCATCCCCACAGGGATTTCCTACCCCTCCCTCTCCTCATATTGCTTTATATATACTTGCACATACTTTGAATGTATTCACTTGCATATGTGTTCTATCTTCACTACCCCCAGTGGAACGTAAGTTCTTCAAGCACAGGGATTGTTTTATTTTTGTCTTTGTACCTCTAGCACCTTGCCCAGAGATTTGAACATAGTAGTTACTTAATAATTGCTTATTGAACTGGCCCCAGTCTGAAGAAGCTAAAATCAATTTAGGGAGACAACCCCAATAAATGTGAAACAGCAACAAACAATACAAGAGAGTTTATAACTAAGTGCCACCTTGTGTGACAGACACTGGGTGTCAGAGGACATCACTGCTGCATTCATGGAAGTTTCCATGGAAGAAGTAAGACTTGGGTTGGTCTGGTGTGAAAGGATGCTTAGGACACAGAGACATTAAGGGGAAAGGGAAGGCAGTGCAGTTGAGGGGAACAACATGGGCCAACAGAGACACAAGGAAATACGTTAGCATCTGTCAACCAAATGGACCAGGCCACTGGAGATGGTTATGAGATGAACTATCTGAGCTGTTGTTGTCATTGCTGTTGTTTACCCTTCATTCTCAAAGAGGATCAATGACATAATGAGGCTGATGTCTTGACTACCAGCATTTGTTTGTCAGAGGAAGAGGGGAGGTAACTGCCACATACAAAATGAAATGCAATATAGTTGCTGTTGATACCTTGAGAAAAATGAGTCAGTATTTTTACCGATTTAAATAAAGACTATACAAATCTTAATCTGTGACAAAAAGAAGAAAAAAGCAAAAAGCTGATGTCTTTTACCTCTGCTCTTACCTACGCACACTTTGCTAACTTAATACTGAGCCAGAAGACCTCTGTAGAACCTAAAGGACCCTCATAACTTTTGTTCTGTGGTAGCCATTGTTACAAGAAGAGGGTAATATAGAAGAGAAGGAAGGAGCAAGAGAGAAAATGATTTTTAAAATGCATACCAGCACATTCTGATTTACCAAGTTTCTTGGCTCCAAGTAAGTATACTTGGGGAAAAAATCCATTTTAATCCCATTTATTTTCAGATGAAAATTTTCCTGCTTAGGTTCTTCTACAAAGAGAGATGCTTACACATATAAAACAGTGCATGCATTTTTTTCCTATATAAAGTACTAAATCAGCATCTCATTTTCATTTTTTTAAAAAAATAGATTTCTATTTAATGTTTCATATAGAAAAATAAGATTAAAGAATATTTCAAATCACTAATAACATAACAAACTCAAATCAAAGCAACTCTGCAGTTTTCCTCAAATTAAAAATTGGCAAAGGTGACACAAGATAGGAATGAACAATACTGAAGAGGTTGCAGGAGAAAGTACATCAACACACTGTTGCTGGAGCTACAAATTGGTTCGACCATTATGGAAAACAATTTGGAATTATGTGAGGAACCTGACTAAAAATGTCCATATCCTTTCCCCTGTGATTCCACTGCCTTCAGGCATATGCCCAAATCAGTGATAAAAACAAAGGTTCCAAACATCTCAAAATACCAACAGCAGCATGTTTTAAAATTAAATTTTTATTAGAAAATATTTTTAACGTTACCTACATTTCTCATTATGTCCTTACTTCCAACCCTCCCAGGGAACTAGAATGAAAAAAAGTTTAGTAAAATTAACCAATATATGGGAAAATGTCTGCCATTATTTATATTGTTACACATCCATGGTCCCCACCTTTACAAAGATGTGGGAGGAGGTGTCTTCTGATATCTCTTTTTTGATGTCAATATAATTTCACATTCTTTAGTTTCCACAGTTTCCTTCTTGATGTCATTCTTTCCATTTATATTAATTTAGTCACAGTGAATATTGTTTCTGTCTGATCTTCAATGCAGGTTATGTGTCCATTTAAAATTTACTATGTTATATGCTATGCTATGCTGTCTAAACTTAATTTCTGCAAGAATGCTTTCTACTTTTCCCATTTATCTATTTTTCCATTTTTTAACCAGGACCAAATAGTTTTGATGATTGCTGCTTTATAACTCATACATATTGTGAGATCTGGAAGGATTATCCTCCCTATATTACTATATTTCTTCATTATTTCCTCTTGAATCTTTTGTAGTTCAAAATGAATGTTATTATTTGATCTGGCTCTATAAAGTATCCTTTTGGTAGTTCAATTGGCATAGCATCAAATATATAAATTAACATTGGTAGTTTTATCATTTTCATTATAACAATATAGCCCACTGAAGATTCCTTCAATTATTTAAGTTGTTTTTTTAATATTTAAGGAGTATTTTATGACTGAATCTATACAAATATTAAGAATGCTTTGGTAGATTGGCTCCCAAACATTTTATACATTCTGTAATTGTTTTGCATGAGACGTCCCTTTCAATTACTATCTTTTGGATTTTGTAGTTATTCTATAGAATCATGCTGAATTTTGTGAGTTCATTTTGTACTGTGCAACTTTGCTGAATGTAGTGTTTCAAACAGTTTTATTTGGTGATATCCTAGGATTTACTAAGTAAACCATTGTCATTAGCAAATGACTTTCCTGATGTAAATCTAACTTTATCACAATGAATGTTGTTTTGGATAAAGTTCTATAGTCTGCTTAACGGTATTTTATTGAAATTAATTGAATTAATATTCATTAATTATATTGGTCGATAGTTTCTCTACTTTTCTCTATCTTTCCTGCTTTAAGATGATAATTATCTCACAAAAGGAGTTTAATAGATTACTTTCTCAATTTTTGCCCATAATTTGTATCTTATTAATATAAACTGGTCTTCAAAAGTTTGACAGAATTTGCTTGTAAATCTGTCAGAATCAAGAGGTGCTCTTTCTCTCCCTGTCCCCCCCCACCTTTGGTAGCTCCTTTGTGGCAAATTTTATTTCCTTTTCTGAGAGTGAATAATTCAAGACCTCTATTTAATGTTCTGATAGTTTGTATGTTTTATAGTTTTAAAGATAATCTTCTATTTTTTTATGTTTTCAGTGTTTTCATTTCTTTTTTATTTCTTCTGAACACAACTTGTGTTGTGATTTCACCTTGGTGATTTGCTGGTTTGTTGATTTTGTTCTTCTGTCCTCTTTTTATCAAAAGAGCTAAAGGTTATCAACTTTATTAGCTGCTCTTTTTCAACAAATCAGCTTTAAGTTTTATTTTCAGTTCTGTAGTCTATTTGGTTTCCAATTTATCTATTTCTCCTCTAATTTTCTAGATTTCTCTTTTGTTGGTTACTAGTATTTTTTAGTTTTTTTTTTAATTTTCTTACTCTTTCAAGTCAATATTTTATCCCTATCATTAGTCCAAACTGTTTAATGTTTGCTCTCTTCGACCCTTCACTTCCCACCTCTTTTTTTGTCAGTCCGTTCTCTATTTGGGGGGAGGGGTTCCACTTAAATTATTAGTTTCTTTTATTTATTTAGTTACCCATTTTGATGAGGCTGACTTCTGCCCAGCAACAATGAGCACCTTACCTAAATCTTCCCAGTAACAGAAGGCTTTGCCTGTTCATAAGAAAACCCTGTTATTCTAGCCAATACTCTATGTACCCCTATACTGGAACAAATGGTGCAAGCTAAGCTCCCTGTTTAGTGACCATATCCTGGGAATATTTTGAAATGTACCAAACACACCTGCTTCCCTTTCCTGTCTCCCCTTTCCTGTGGTTAACTGCCCACATAGGGGCATACCCAACCCCTAGTGGAGTGCCCAAAACTTATGTATAAAAGCAAGCCTCTGCCTTTTCCTAAACTGCTTGTACCCCTAACTACTAGCCTGCTGCTTTTGCATCAATAAAGCCCTCTTGACTATGAGAACATCTGCCTCCTGAATTCTTCCCAGACAACCTGACTACAAACCCTATCAACCACATCATATTTTGCACTTCTTTTTTCCTTTATTTTCTCCATGCCAATTAAGTTGATAGCTCAAAATTGCCTCTTCTCTCTTTACTTCCAACCTTTTTTGTTTGTTAAGGTTTTTTTTTCCTGCATTTTTCCTAAGAAGAGGTTGGTTTTTTTTTGCTTTGTTCTTTTCATTAATCATCATCACTTCCTGCTACCTCTGAAATTTTTTTTCTTTGACTCATGATCTACAGTTTTATTTTTTCCTTCTTTAATCTCTTTGTCTTCTTCATAGAGCTGAAGCTTCTGAAGTACTGGGCTTGATCTCCTCTAACCAATTTCTATGTTATTGCTTTAAAATTTTTGTAGCAGTACTTCTTGTAATACTGAAAAACAAGAAACAAAGCAGATGTCTATCAAGTGGGAGAAAGCTAAACAAATTCACAAATATAATGGAATATTACTGAGATATAAGAAATGATGAATATGATCCATATAAAAATGCCAAGTTAAATGAGGAGAACAAAGAAAACAATCTATACAATAACAACTATGATATAAATGGAAAGGACAAAACAATCAAAACTGAATGTTACTAAATCATAAAAAGCCTCACTAGCTCCTTTCAAGGAATGGAACACTATGGGTGGGGAACACTGCATATCTTTTGGTTTTGGCTGATAATGAGTAGTTTTACTGAACTAATTTTTTTCTCCTTTTTTCTCCTTTGTAATAAGGGATGAATCCCTAGGAGAAAATAGAAGGAAGTATACATTAAAAAATCTAGGTGTTATAAAGACAAACAATATTAATAATAATTTTTAAATAAAAATGAATTTTAGGTGCTTTTTTTAGTTCAAAAAATTAAATGACATGAAAAATCCAGAACACTGAATATTTTAATGCAGACATAATAAAATCATGTTTCAACTGCCATTATGAATGTGGAATTAAATTACATGCATACTGGATCCTAGGTCAATTTTTTGCTGTCATGCTTCTAAAGCTTGGTATTAATGTAAAGGAGTATCACTAGGTATCACTATGAGAAAATTTTTCCCCATGGCAAACCTTCCTGCCCTCACAGAGAACAATAGAAGTACTTATGAAGTTAGCTGCACATTAAATATCCTCTCCACCACACAAAAAAGTACAACTGCTAAGCCACAGAGTCATATTGTAACACACAAGCCTCCATTATTTCATTTACTTCCAAAGTTCAAATCAAACCTTAGATACTTACTAGCTATGTGACCCTGGGCAAGTCACTTAACCCTGTTTACCTCAGTTTCCTCATCTGTAAAATGAGCTGGAGAAGGAAATGGCAAAGCACTCCAGTATATCTGCCAAGAAAACCCCAAATGGGGTCACAAAGAGTTGGACAGGATTGAAAAACAACAAAATCAGTCTCCCAACTCTAGACCCCTCCATTAATCTTAAGTCTTGTTTGATTTTTTTCTTCATAATCTATTAAAATGTGTAACTTCACACAATTTGGAGGAAAAAACCCTTCTTTCTAGCACTTATATTTGTGTTGAATGTTCTCCCTTATGTCCATAAGAAATGAAGCTAAAATGATTAAAAGTTATGTTTTGATTAAATTAAAATCATAGTTTTTTTTCTATTTTCTTCTAGTTCCAATTTTGTTTACAAAAAAAAGCAATTAAGAAGACTTGGTTTCATTCCACATGAGTATTACAAATGGCAAAATGTAGAATTGTAAAAAGTTGTGATCTTATCTTTAATAATCTGACTAATGCTTCAATTGTCATCTTAACTTACATGTCATGGTATCACCTCCCTGATGTCCTGGTCCTCTTCAAGAACAAAGGACAAACAACAACCATGTTAAAGGAAAGTACTGAAATAAAAATCAAATAAATTGATTAACTTAAAAAATTAAAATTACTGTACTGAGTTAATTCTTCAACATAAGGATAAAGACTAAATTTTGTACACTAAGTTTTCAAAGAATTGAGTTAGTGCAAATCTAATCATCAAATGGGTTCTTCTCTTTCTAGCTGTTTACATCATCAAAAGTGGCAAGGGAAATGGGAGGAAGAACTGAAATTCAAAGAGAAACAATTATTCTCTTTCCCAGAGTATAACACAATGATTAAAGGACTTTATGTATTCTAGAAGCCTCTAGGGGCCTCTTTTCCTCTACCAGGCATCCAGGGAATGGGTGGGTGAAATTGGATGTAAATTGTATCAGCAATTCTGAAGGGGAATGTGTTAATAAGGGCATTTGGGTGAGTCAACTATGAGATACAGAGACAGTCTATAAAGGAGACTGGCAGCTCTGTGGTGCTCTCTACCTGAGAGAACATGAGAGCAAAAGGTCAAGTAAGAGTTAAGACTAGCAATGCAATAGTCCCTCAGCTGTGAGGCCATGTTGCATGAGGGACCCAACCACCAGGCTTCTGAGAGCATCAGTAAGGAGACCATGTAGACAATCAGATGTCCCTTGGTTTGTTTGCGTGGATTCAGAGTCAAGTCCTATACTGTTCCAGAATTTGGAACCCATATAAGAGGAAAAGTTCATCAAAAGGGAGACTCAAGCCTGAGAGAGGCATATATAGCTATTAATTACTGAGCTCATTTCTGCTATCCCTAAGGAAGGAGCACTCTGTGCAATAGACTATTGTTGTTCAATTGTCTCAATTGTGTCTAACTCTTCATGACCCCAATTGGAGTTTTCTTGGCAAAGATGCTGGAGTGGTTTACCATTTCCTTCTCCAACTTATTTTACAGATGAGGAAACTGAGGCAGAGTTAAGTGACTTGCCCAGGGTCATACAGTTAATTAGTATCTGAGACCAGATTTAACTCAAATCTGTTCTCAGGTCAAGTAATATATAAAAGTTGAATAATATTGTTATTATTACACGGGTGCATTATTATTATTATTATTATTATTGTTATACACAGAAGTTTAACTACTTGACTCACTAAATACATACATACATACACTCAATAAATACATACATACATACATGCATATGGCACAAAAGAATCCATTTCTTACAGTTCCCTTTTTGAGTCACGTATCTTAGAATTCTATTAGTCCTCTGTTTTCTCTTATTTCTGCTGGCAGTTTTCTTTGTTTAAAATTGAGGATATAACCAGAGTACTATGATGTGTGACATACTAGGCAGAGGAGTAGACATTAAAAGCTAATGCTGCAAGGTAAAACCATTCCCAACATACAAAGCAAAGACAAGCACAGTTGTGTGTTTAAATGTAAATGATTTCCCCTCCCCCCGACCACCCCCTCAAACAGCAGGGGAGTTCCAGTGGAGCTGTGGTGACCAGTCCCATTTACTTTCAAACTACCCAGATTGTTCCTTTGAAATAGGTAGCATATTTACATCACCTCCACTGAAGTGATGCCTCAGCATGGCACACAGCTGACTGCAGCTTCTTGAAGGATTTGTCAGGAGAGTGCAAACTCTGGAAGTTTCCACCAAATTTGAAAGGATGTGTGAGAAAAAAAAGGGTATTAAAAAAAGTGACTTCAAGTCACTCAGCAGACTTGGTAATGCATTTTGTCCGAGGAGCACCCTCGATAAATTCAGAGAATCTCATCATAAAGTTAGCCACAGGATAATGAATTATTTTTGGCCACAGCAACTCTGGAATCAGTCAGTCAATGAGCATTTATTAAGCACCTAGTACGTGCCAAACATTGTACTAAGCTTGTTGTTTGGTCATTTTTCAGTCGTGTCCAACTCTTCATGACTCCATTTGGGGTTTTCTTGTCAAAGATACTAGAGTGGTTTCTCCAGCTGATTTTACAGATGGGAAACTGAAGCAAACAGGGTTAAGTGACTTGTCCAAGGTCACATAGATAGTAAGTGTCTGAGGCCAAAGTTGAACTCAGGTCTTCCTGATTCCAGGCCCAGCTCTCTATCCACTGCAGCACCTAGCTACCCCAGCATGCTAAGCAGCTGGGAATAAAAAAGAAAGGCAAAAGACAAACCTTCTCCTGGAGAAGCTCACATTTTAATGAATCTAGAAGCTCATTTAAGTTACAGAGCTTTGCATTGACTTGGGAGTATCTCTGTTTTTTGTTTTGTTTTGTTTTGCTTTCTGAGTGGGAGAATGACATGATCATAACTATAAAACTGATTTTGGCATCTGGGTGCAAAATGTATTAGAGAGAGGAGACACTAATGGCAGTAAGGACAGTTAGGAGTTTATTACATTAATCTGGACAAGATATGGTCAATACAGACTGTCTTAGTGCAGTTTGATGCTATTAAAGCTTAATATTTAGAAAGCCTTAAGGTGGTGTCATTGATGCTTGAAGCATGGTCATAAGAAGTAATCATATCAACAGTCTGCTATTTAATATTCTAAGGGAGAAAGCAGCAGTGGAAAGGACAGTAGATTGGGAGGCAGGACATTTAGATTCTCATTACAGCTCTAACCATGTGACCTTGGGCATGCTGCTCTGAGTTTTATTTTCTTCAGCTAGAAATTGAGGAATCATTAACATAGGATCATGGATTTTGAACCAAGAGGCACCTTGGAAGTTCTAGTCTAGCTTCCTCATGAAGATGCTAAAATGAAGAAAGGACAAGTGATTTTTCCAATGCCACACAGAGAACAAGTTTCAGAGCTGTGATCTGAAACTACTTCCTCTGACTCTAAATCTCCATGTTCTTCTCTCTCAGTGCCACTCACTGTGACAATTAGATAACTTCTAATCTTCTCTAATTATAATGAGATCCCCCAAAATTTATGAGAAAAAAACATATATATATATATATATATATATATATTTAAAACACAGTAGTTAAGAAAAGCACCAGGGTGGCTTGTAAGTGGGTAACTCTTTTTCTTTCTTGTTGCATAAGAGGAATAATATTCATCTCTTCACTGTGTATTTTCAATAATAAGACTTTTTGGTTATCAAACATCCTTGTTTTAGCACTTTATCACCCACAAAACTCCATTTATCAGCTCTCCTCCTCTGCCATGGTTATCAGCAACCCATAATTAAAGTATAACGAAAGTAAATGGTGTCACAGGAAACTCAATTCATTTACATGGAGAATGTTTAAGGAATGCCATACTTACTAAAGATAACAACAAGGGCCCAGTAGAGCTGCTAAATTCTGTCCTTATTTGGTTGTATGTGCATATACACATATGTGTGTTGTTAATCTAGGTATCTGGAAGATAAAACTATTGATGGGTAGTAAAATTAACTTAAAGAAGTTAAACAGTATACAAAAGAACCCAGTGGCACAAGAAGATAACTATCCCAAGCACCTTGGGGAGTCACTAATGTAAGACTTCAGTCACATCTCACAAATCTTAAATAGGGATGGATCAACAACTTTTCACCATCTGGCTCACATCAGAAAAGAATCCTCAAGGAATAAAAACCCACAGCAAAATATTTATGAAATGAATCATACTCTCTTGGATCAGTTATCCAAGAAGGCTTACTCCTCAGGAAACTGCAAACTACTTAAATTCCAATTGTAGATACAGCCATGTCACTTTGAATTCTAATAAATGAAAGGTGAAGAAGAATAATCTTTAAGTCACTAAGCCAACATATGATCCAAGAGAGACCATAGATATCATGTAGTCCAATCATGTCAATTTTACATGCACTTGGAGGGAATTAAAACCTAGAGAGGAAAACAGACTTAGTTTTACAAGGTCATACAACCAGCAAGTGGTAGAACTAAATTTGAAATCCAGTCCTCAACTCTCAGTCTAGAATCTTGATGTAGTAGAAAGAATACTGGACCTGGAGTCAGAACTAGGCTGGAATTCTACTTCTGATACTGACCAGCTAGCTGATTAACCATGGGCAAGCCACTAAAGCTCTCTGAGGCTCTGTTTTCTTATCTGTAAAATGGGGTTAATAATACTTCCACAAGCATTTATTGTATTTACTATGTGTCAACCAACTGAGGATGTGCTAAGAGCTGAGGATACACAGAGAGTCAAAAACATGTTCCTTGTCCTCGAGGAAGACAAGGCAAGAAGACCAAATAGAAGGCTTTTTCAGTAGTCCAGGCATGAGGTGATGAAAGCCTGTAGGAGAGTGGAGGCTGAGTGGAAAGAAGGGGATGTATATGAAAGATAATACTTTGTGAAGTTAGAAATGACAAGACTTGGCAACAGTTTGTATACATGGGGTCAATATGAGAGAGGAATTGAAAATAACAGTGAGGTTGAGAATAGGCATCTGTGAGAATGTCAACAGTAATAAGGAAGTTCGGAAGAGAAGGGTTTGGGAAAATGTTAATGATGAGTGCCATTTTGGATATTTTGAGATTGAGTTGCTTATAGGACATCCAATTCAACATATATAAGAGGCAGTTGTTAATGTGAGTCAGAGAGTCAGGAGAGAGGTTAGTCTAGATATATAGAGCTAGGAGTCATCTGCACAGAGATGATGATTAAACCTATGAGAGCTGAGGAGATCACCAAGGAAGAAAAGAGTTCCCAGAACAGAGCCTTGGGGGCACCCATACTTAGCGATTCCAGGATGAAGAACCAGCAAAAGAGACTGAGCAGGAGTGGTCAGATAGGTAGAAGGTAAATCAGGAGAAAGTAGTGTCACAAAAACCTGGAAAGAAGAGAGCCTCCAGGAGAAGGGGGTAATCAACAATGCAAAAAGTAACAAAGATAAAATTTTATATTTGAACTCATATCCTCCTGGCTCTGTCCGCCACAATACGTCCTATAACTATCACATATTTGGCACTTAGTAAATATGAGTTGAATTTGTTGAATAAGATCATATCCAGCTCTAGGATTCTATGATTTCTCTGATCTTGCCCCTGTTGAACTGGGTAAGCCAATTGTTATTTCCCCATAATGCATTAGTCTTCTTTTCTCTTGATCAAATGATTCCTGAGCCACTGGGATTATATACTCAATTTACTTCCCTGTCTCTAGGGGAAAATGAAATGGCAGTTCTTATTGAAGTGAATTAGAAATCCCAACATTCTTCTTGGTCCCTGAAGATCGAACTAAGCACCGAGGAGAGGTAGATTTTGGCTGATGTTAAGAAAAAAAACAATTTGACAATCGGAAGTTTCTCGGAGTGAAGTGGAGTACCTCAGAGTCGTGACTTCTCCATCACTAAAGGTCTTCCAGAAGTAGATGTATGATCATCACTAATGAGGGATGTTATTGGGGACAATCTTTTTTCAGGTACTGGTTGGAGTGGGTGACAATATGAGGTCTTTTTTTTAACCATGAGGATCTATGATTCTTGCTACTTCCATAAATTGGGAGTGAGTTCCACTCTCAGCAGGATTTCAATCTTCCCTCTTCTGACACTCCTCCAGGCACTGGTGACCTAGCCGGAACTTGACAGTAGGGAGGATGGAGAGAGGGTTCCCTAGTAGAAGAAAGGTTCTCGTTCTCCAACTCCAATTCAAGAAAGCACTAATGAGAGAGGAAGAGGCAGAAGGTGGCTCCATTCCTAATCTGAGAGAGGTAATGGGAGACTGGACTATATGATCTCTTTACTCCCCTTCCATATCTAGGATTCTATAATGACTTCCCTATACTTTAAAGTGGTTATTATGAGGGCAAATTTACTCAGTTCACGGGCTTCTTCTAAAAATACATCACTCTTTCAGTGGCAAATTAAGACCTTTTCTGACACTTCTATGCACCAAAAACTCAATGGATGTCTACTCCCCATTCACCAACTAAGTCTCTGACTGAACTATCTAGCAAGACCACTGTGAGTGTTTGGTGGGGAATTCCATTTTATTCTTGGGTTATCAGAGAGGCACAAAGAAATATAATGTTTCTGTCTATCCTCCACCATTTTCTTCTTATTTCTGGATCATAGAAGTATTCCAGAGAGGTCTGTGTCCTTTTCTTGATTTTACTCAACTGGCCTTTGATAGTCCCTCACCACTCTCTCCTTGCTAGGGGTCACAAGGACACAGTTTCAGAGCCTATGTGGAAGAGGGGACGACTGCTCTGTGGGCTCCATTCTCCAAACTCAAGAGCCTCAGACCAAATGAGTATGTACTTCATCTAAGTGTGAAAGGATCCATGATAACCACTTTATCTTTGCTAACTTTGGAAGTTTACAGACCATGAGGGCCTCTAGACACAAACCAAGTAAATAGTTTGACACCATTCTTTTTTCATTTTTCTTGTTAAATGATTTCCGTGCTAAATGTTTATTTCAATGTAGTTGGTTTGCTTTGTGATCCTATGTATTTTGTTTTATGCGTTTAAAATGTTATTATGAGAAGGGGTCCAAAGGCTTCACCAGACTGCCAAAGGGGTTGATGACACAAAAAAGTTAGGAACTCCTGCACTAGAGCATCTGGAGTATCACCTCACTTGAAGAATTACAGACATTCAGAATTGGAAGAAGTCTCAGAGGTCATCTAGTTGGTTGTACAGTGAAATGTATACATATCTCTATAATATCCCTTAGTGCCAACTAGAAATTTTCTGCCTCTATTTATTTACACCTAACTTGTCACATAATTTTTCTTGTTATTTATCCTTCATTTTCAAAAGTGTGATGCCTTGACTCTCATGTGAATTGAATTTGAGGGAAGCAGAGTTGCACAGTCATCAGCCTCACTCTCTCTTCCAGAGCCATCAAAGTCCAGTGGCAAGATAAAAGTCAACATGACTGATTATGGCCCAGGATGCAGTGGATGACCTTGGCATCTTTGATGTCTGAACATGCTCTAAACATTCCACAGCGTCTGCTTTATCTGCTTTCATGGCTGGCCGTTGGAATAAATTATTTTCATCTGCCCATTCCACTCAGAGAAGTCTTCACATGCTTGGGATAGACAGACCTTTATCTAACTCACCAATAGGTTGAAGGCTTGTTGGTTACCCTCAACCTGGTTTAGCTTGTTTGCTGAGATGGTTTTACCAGGGACATGCTTTCTAGGTCTATGACCTCCTTCATTTTTTCTTGTACATAAATAAAAAATTCCTGCATGTGACTTTGTTTCAGATGGTATCAAGGAAGGGCAGGTGAGTGGGCAAGAAGCTCCAAGCCCAGTTGAGGGAAATAGAAGGTTAGTGAGACAAAAGGCTACTTCTACTCCCAGATATCTCTTGTGATATGTGACCTATGACCTTATTACTTACAAGTATTAGAGATGCCACCACTCCAAACAAATGCTTCCCCACTTAAAGTGTTGTTGTTTGTTATTGTTGTTTGTCCTTCATTCTTAAAGAGTACCAATAACATCAGAAGGGTCATGTTAAGTGAGGCAGGGCTGAGCAAAGTTATCAGTTTCACTCTCTGCTTCAGAGTCATTGGAGTCCAGTGGCAACACATAGGTCAGGATGAATGGAAACGGCTCTGCATGCAGTGGGAGACCTTGGCCTTAAAGTATGTTTGACTTCACTGATGTGGCTATTTTCAACATCCATGCAGATCATAGATTCTTTACTCCTTGGTAGAAGGCCATCAAAAACTGTTGTGATTAGGGGGAAAACAAACAAATATCTTATAGTCAATATGGTTCTAAGCTTCTGAATTTAGCTAGGCTGGTCCTCTGACAATAGACAGTTGGTATCCTTGTCCCTGAACTTAAAGCCTTTCTAATCTGATATTGTTTGCCTGGTAGATCTTGCATTCCGTTGGCATAGAATTCAAGAACCCGGGATCAACTCCATATCACAAGAAGACAAATCAATGAATTTTTTAAATAATTTAACAGAAATGTCTTGATGACCATTTTCCTACATTTCCTGGTCACTTAAAACAAGTTAAACAACATATGTAATTTCTGGGACCCATAAGTGATTTATCATTTGAAGAAGAGCTTAAAAAACAATTAAGTAGGTCAAACATCCCTGCAAGTTAGAAGCAAAGTAGAATTAGTAACTTTTATCACAGAATCTTATAGGTGAAAGCTACCTTACAGACCATCTAATAATGCAGGGGTTATTAACCTTTTGAGGCATAGACCCTTTTGGCAAGCTGGCAAAACCTATGGACCTCTTCTCAGAATAGTGTTTTTAAAATACATTGAATAAAATACATAGGATTATAAAGAAAACCAATTATGCCAATTTTTAAAAATAAGTTCACAGACCCCATGGTAAGAACTCTTGATTTCTAATCCAACCCTATTTATTTGATAGATGTGAAAATAGAGGCCTAGATATGTAAAATAACTTGCCCAAAGTCACATATTAACTTAGTGGCAAAGCTAGAACAAGAATTCCTTGTCTAGAATTCCTTCCACCATACTAACTAGCCTTAAGAATACAGAGAGAGAAGAGAACTCAGCCCATGTCCAACCAATAGATCAGCAGCAATGAAAGAATGTAAGTTATAACATGTGTGTGTTTGCAAACATTAAACAAATGCCAGGGTGGTGGGATGCAGAAGTAATTATATACAAGACACACTGCTAAGTTCAATCTGAGTTACTAAAATTTTCTCCATCACTTTCTTAAGTCTGGACAAACAGCAAACCAATAAATCAAGCCTTGATTGGCATTTGTCAATTTCTGAGGTGTCAATTCTCATGCTGAAAATTTATCAATTACAGTCTCTCTGGAGAGCTCATGAAAGCAGGTTCCAACATGCCCTTGTTTATAACCTAAATTTATTCTAATGGATCCTGATTGTCTTTTTATACTATCCTCATTTTCCTACCATTATTTGATTTTATCTTGATAGGTTTTGTACTAAATTCCCTACTCTGATGCATCATGAGGATTCTGTAAAACTATGCCAGGGAAACTCTAACAAGTACTAAAAACAACTAAAAAGCTTCAAGTATGGGCCTCAGCCACAGCCTGTATTTTCTTTCGAATGACCAGTCCAGTTAAGTTTGTACCAGAGACTCATCACCAAAAATTTAGCCACCAAGTGATGAACTTTGAGGGATGTAACAACTCATAAACCTGCCTACTAAACATGAAGCAGTTGTGATATGAACTGGTAGAGAGTGTCCATGATGAAAAAATCATGGAGCTTTTAAAATATTTAAACATTAGTTGGCCACTTAAGTTTTCAAGTTATCAGCTGTGTACATCGTTGGCTCCTTTTGCAAAAAGGCTAGATGTGGCTTTAGGAAGGAGAAAGTTTTCCTTTATCTTCCCTAGACTCTGTGTTCTATTTTGGTTACAGATTTGGCAGACCATCTGTAGCAGCAAAGAGTTCCAATTGTGAAGGAGAGAAAGGATACAGTCCAGAGAAACTGTCAAGTAAATTATCATCAAGCTTTTTCCCTACCCCACTTCGTGGCACATGAGGACAGAATCTGACAAAGGGGAAAAATATTTAGACGATGCCAAGAAAGAAGCTTTCTTACCAATTTATAAGCAAGTAACAGTATAACAATCCATCTATCTTTTCTAAATATGGTGTAAAGATATGGAAAAATATAGAGTAGACATAGATGAAGCCAGATCACTTTGGAAGCCTAATATCAAAAATCTTTTGGGAGTAATGGTTAGAGTGTTAGGATTGCTGGATGAAGAGTCAGGTGATCAAGGTTCAAATATTAGCTATGCTATGTCCTATCTATAGGACATGACACAAGTCATTTAAGTTTTTGGAAGACTTAATTTTCTGATCTGTAAAATAAAGGGGTTAGATGAAATCACCTCTCCTACTGGATACTCTCTACCCTCAAATGAGATAATTGTAAAGTGCTTAGCATAGTGCTTGGCACATAGTAGGTACTTAAAGCTTCTTCCCTTCTCTTTCTCCCATCTAGGTATTTATCACAAAGCTTTCACTTGGTTCTCTTCCTTCATGTTTCCAACTGAGTCTCCTCTGGTGAACCATAATCCACGTCACTCCCACTAATTTAATGTATACTAAAAGGAATGAGTTTCATGTAGCGAATTCACAGTCTCACACATAATATATACACTTATATAAAAGAAACATTTAAAAACAACCCTTCATTGTTCTCCCAGCTGCTGAGGAACTTGCTTATCCATAGACCTGACTCTGGGCCTCAAATCTTTTATTTTTAGTTATAACTGTGTGCAGAAAAACCAAAGCTTACAATAAAAAGGAGTTCGTCACTCCAAAACAATTTAAGTGACGATAGAAAATATTCAGCAGGGTCTGACTGCCAGTGGTTTCAGTTTAGATTCAAATGAGTCACATACATATTTATTTATTACATACAAAATGTGCACTGAACACTGCTGATAAGCAAAGAGCTCTATTTGATAAACAATTTGTCAGTCTTGTGCCCCCAGACTGCTGGCTGGCTTGGCAAACAAAAGGGAGAACACCACATTTTATTTAAAAAAAAAGTGTTATCTTGGGGGTGGGAAGTAAGGGGAAGGGGATATTGATCAAACTGATTCTGGTCCTTTTTGTTTCCTGACTCAAGACTGAACTTCATATATTCCTGATCTTCTGACTGCCCATACCATTTCTAGCACAGTTAGCAGTATCTCCTAGACCCTTACTGATACCCTTAATAACATAAAAAATGATGCTTGGGGCTAATCATTACAAAATCTTTCAACAAAGGGGAAAATGGGAATACAAAAGGAAAAATAAAAACAGAATATTGACCTAATGTTAAAAAAGTATTTATATATTCAGAAAGAAAAAAACACTCAGAGCCAAGATTATAGAATGTTAGTGCTTAAAGATACCTAAGAGGTCATTTAAAACAGAAGTGTCAAATTCCAGCCAGCTGGCTGCACAACACTCCTGAGTGTTGCCCAAACCACATTAAGATGTAATTGGCAAATATTTAACAAAATAAATATAAAAACAGTAGAATGTAGTTAATGCCATATAGTTCAATATGCAGTCAATATGCAGCACGTAGAGATTCTTATATATGATTTAATTGCCCTGTTTTTATTCTATCGGTTTGATCTAAACCAACCCCCCAATTTTACAGATATGGAAACTGAGGCAAAGAGCAGTACAATAACTTAAGAACACATAGCTAACAAGTGACAGCTTCTAGTTTCTGTGATTCGTGATCAGAAATACAAAAATCCATTTTTCTATAAATTCGGGCTCTCAAGACATATGGTATAACTAGCTAGATAAAATGTGTGTGAGCTCGTTATTTGGTCCTCAAATGACTTTAGTGTCCATTTTCTTTTTAAAATAGTACATTTTATTATTATTTGTCACCTATATTTTTCTCCTCCATGCTTCTTTCCCCTTCCCAAAGAGCCAATCCTTAGAGCAAAGAATATCTTAAAAAGGAAAAAAAATCAGTAAAACTGATCAACAAATTGAAATAGTCTTACATGCAATATTCTATCTCCCTGGACCCCAACATCTAAGGAGGAGTGGCTGAAGTCATCTTCTCCTATTTCCTCTTTAAGACTGAACTTATTCTTTGAAATCTTGCAACATTCACTTTTGATTATCTTTCCACTCACATTGTTGTAGTTGTGTACGTTATTTTCTTGGTTCTGCTTAATTCACTCTACCTCAGTTTATGTAAATCCACACTAATCTGTATTCATCATTTTATCATTTCTTACAGCACAGTAAGGGCAGTGAGGTGGCGCAGTGGATGGAGCACCAGGCCTAAACTTAGGAAGACTCACCTCCCTGAGTTCAAATATGACGTTAGACTCTTTTTAGCTGTGTGACCCAGGGAAAGTCATGTAACTCTGTTTGCTTCAGTATCCTCATCTGTCAAATGAACTGGAGAAGGAAATGGAGAACCACTCTAGTATGTTTGCTAAGAAAACCCCAAATGGAGTCACAAAGAGTCAGAGAAACTGAACAAAAACAAAAACAAAAACAAAAACTACATAGTACCATTGCAATACAATCACATACCACATTTGTTTATTCATTCTCCAATTGATAGACATCTACTTTGTTTCTAGTTCTTTGTTATCACAAAAAGTGCTACTATAAATATTTTGGTATATATGGGATCTTTCTTCTTATCAATGACCTTCTTGGAGTATATGCTTAGCAGTGGGATCTCTGGGTCAAAGGGCATGGATATTTTTACCACTTTAATTGCATAATTCCAAATTGGTTTCTAGAATGTTTATACTAATTCATTATGATATCAACAATGTATTAGTATGCCTGTCTTTCCACAATCTTTCCAACATAGCTGAAACTATTTTCTAAGAAAGTCACGTTTTTCATCCTATTTTCGGTGATGGTTATATGTATAGAAGCTGTAGTATGTCTAACTTTGAGTCAGAAGCTCTTGTCATATAAAGATGCTGATAATTATTAAGATTGACAGGTCTTTTCACTTCTGTAACACCTAAGGATTTTCTCTCTCCCTTTCCCTATTCTGAACACTGCCACTGCCCCTACAGAAGTCTTTGATTCCACCAGAATGAATTGTTTTCAAAGCTTCAACCGAAATTCACAACTCCACTCTGCCCAATTCCTTCCTTGTGCCTGCGAATCTATTCTAAATCCTGCTCCCAGAATTATCTTCTTTATATATAAGTTTGATCATGCTATTCTTCTAAAAAATATTCAGTAGCTCCCTGTCACCTACTAAATAAAGTGGCATTCAGTCTTCCACAATCTGACACTATCTTACATTTTAAACTTTCTCTCATTATTTCCACCTGGCTTACACTATGTTCCATTAAAACTGGACTATTCTATGTTCCCATAATTAGCCTAGGCTTTTGCTCAAACTTTCTGCTGTGCCTCTTTTTTCTTTGCCTTTGAATTCCTTCCTATCCTTTAAAGTCCAACTTACTGTTATTTCTTCCATTAAGCCTGTCCCCATCAATAGGGACTTTTCCTCCCCTCAGAATTCACATAACACCTGGTTTTGCAACTAACATATGCTAATGTGCATTATAGCTATTGGTGCATGTGTCTTTACCTGGACTATTTCAATAGTTTCCTAACTGATCACCTTGACGTCAGTCCTTAACCAATTGGTCCTTGATATACTAACAAAATGATATTTCTAAAGCACAGGGCTGACTGTGTCAATTCTCTGCTCAAAAAACTTCAATGGCTCTCTGTTGTTTCTAGGATAAAATACAAACTCCTAGGTTTGACATTAAATAACTTTACAATCTGACTCCAGACTACCCTTCTAGTCTTAGTACACTTTACTCCCCTTTGCATTTTCTGTCTGACAGTCAAACTGGCCCATTTGGTGTTCCTCATACACAATATTCATCCTCCTTTTTTCTGTGCCAGCCTGTCCCCCATGCCTGGAATACAATCCCTCACAATTCCTACCTCTTAGAATCCCTAGCTCCCTTTAAAGCTCATTTCAACTGCTTATTCCCACACAAAGCCATTCATGATCTTTTGTTGTTGTTGTTCAGTTGTTTCATTCATGTCCAACTCTTCATGACCCCATGTGGAGTTTTCTTGGCAAAGACATTGGAGTGATTTGTCATTTCCTTCTCTAGTTCATTTTACAGATGAGGAAACTGCAGCCAATAGGGTTAAGTGATTTGCCCTGGGTCACACAGCTAGTTAGTGTCTAAGGCCAGATTTGAACTCAGAAAGAAGAGTCTTTTTGACTCCAGGCCCTGCACTCCATACATTGAGCCACCCAGCTGCTCTATCAGTGATCTACTTAAATGTGTAACATGTTCTTCTCTGCTTGCCTCACCCCCCCCCCCCACCTCAGTACTTCAGGGCAGAAGCTAAGCTCACAGACCGATAGCTAGAAGTGACCTCAGAGATAATTTAGTCCATCTCATTTTATAGATTAAGGAACTGGGCCCAAGGAAATTAAGTCACTTAATTTGTCCAAGTCACTTAACTGGCTCAAGGTCACATCGGAAATAAGCATCAGAAGGGAAACTTGAACCCAGGTTCTCTGACTTCAGAATCAGTATCCTTCCCACTATTGTTTTTTTTATACCCAGCAAGTATCTGCCATACAGCAGGTATAGTAAATGCTTGGTGATTTCATATGTGTATATATATATGTGTGTATATATATACATATATATGTATGTATATATGTGCATATATACATGAAATCATGTGTTTATGTATGTATATATGTGTATATGCATGTACACACGTACATATACATACACACATGTATATATGTATTTATATATACATTTGTGGCTATGTATGTGTATGTGTGCATAGATATGTATGTATGTATATATATATATAATTTCCTTCTTAACTGCATGCATCTGCTGTCCTCAGTAAGAGGTAGGTTCCATGAGACAACCTCATTTCTCTCAAACAAAAATACAGCCCAGCCATCATGATTTCAAAGTCCAAAGTCAAAACTGTAATTAGAAAAATTCTAGTGACTTTGGGCCAATGGAGGGTATAGGTGTCCTTAAGTCCTGGAGTCCTTCATCCTTAAATTAAGGTGTCTGGGGTCTCTGGGACCCAGTATATTTGGAGCAAACTATTTAGTCTTCCACAACTGTCTGTTAACAAAGAGAGTAGAAATCATCTAGGCTTCTTACACATTTTGAGGGTACCCAGACATCTTAATTAAAGTTTTTTTTTCCTGAGGCTGCAATCACTTACTGTCTTCCATTCCCCTGAATAAAAAGATGGCTTTACTATGTCCCTAAGGGAAAACAATAAAAATAAACACTACTATCTTGAAGCTATAAAGAAGAAAACAAATATAGGGCAGTTGGAGGGAAAAACTTTTCTCATTTATTGAAAAATATGTGATGAGGCACAAATATATGAATATATACGAATTTTTATGGGCAGCCAGGTGGTGCAACAGATAGAGCACAGGGCTTAGAATCAGGAAGATTCATCTTCATAAGTTCAAATCTAGCCTCAGACACTTACTAGCTGTATGACCCTGGGTAAGTCACTTAACCCTGCTTGCCTCAGTTTCCTCATCTATAAAATGAGCTGTAGAAGGAAATGGAAAACTGCTCTTTGCCAAGAAAATCTCAAAATGGAGTCATGAAAAGTCATACATGACTGAACAAACAAATTGAGATATATATATATGTATACGTACACCTATATATGGACTAAAGACAGAGATTGGACCTCTGCTTTCATGACTATAGGGAACTCCCAGATGAATCAACTCTCTCCATGAGTGTAAAGAGATACATTGTCTACAACTTACAGTCTTAGAGAGTTGCTTAGACCAGAGTTGTCAAACACTCGGCCTGTAGTCCACAACACTTCTGACTGTGACTCAAACCAGATTAAAATGTAATTGGGAAATATTTAACAAAACAAGTGAAAATACAATAAAACAAAGATAACATTACATCTTCAAACTAAGTCAATATGGAGCCCACATGGACCCTTATGTACAGATTCATGGCCCCTGTTTCTATTTGAGTTTTGCCACCACCGGCCTAGCCCACTGAAGTTTTAAGTGACTTATCCAGTCACATGACCAATATGTATCAGAGACAGCATTTAAACTCAGGTCTTCCTGGCTCCATGGGCCAACTCTCTATTCATTATACCATGCTGCATTTACCTGTTATGAGGCAGAAAATTTCTTGGTGAAGTATTTTATTTTTACCATGATGTTGTTAGGTTCCTTCACGAGGGGCTATGTATGTGATAAGTACATAAGAAGGTCTTTTGCATTTTACTGTCCTCTACACACTCTACAATCTAGTTATATTTGACGACTTTCTGTTCTCCCTCTCCCAAATCCGTGCATTCTCAATGTTGCTCCCTCATGTCTGAAATATTCTTTATCCTCACCTCTACTTCCTGTCTTCTCTGGCCTTTTTGAAGACATGTCTTAGATCCCACTTTCTGCACAGGGCCCTTCCTGATCACCTCTCCACTAGCAGTGGGGAGTCTTCTGTCTGATATCACCTTCCATCTAAATTGTATTTAGCTTGTATGTTCAATTAATTGTATGTTGTTTCTCCATCAGAATGTGAACTCTTAGGGGCCAAGGGCCATGCTATTGCCTTTCTTTGTATCCTCAGCATTTAGTATGGCACATGGCACATAATAATGCTTGTTGATGAACTTTTAACTAACAATCTTTTGGAGATTTAGTTTCCTCATTTAAAAAATTGGGAAGGTTTGACTAGATCAGAGGTGTCCCATGCATTACAGCCAGCAACACTTCCAGAAGTTGACAGGAATCAGATTAAAATATAATTGGGAAATAAGTAATAAAATAAATACAAATGCAATAGAACATTGATGATGTTAATGCATAGTTTTCCAAGGAGACATGCCACTCCCCAAGGGTCTCTGTGTATGGTTTAGTGGTCCCCATTCCTATTTGAGTTTGACACCATTAGACTCGATGCCTTCCGGGGTTGTTTCTAGTTCAAATATTCTATAATTCTACCTGAAAGTGCTTTGGAAATGGTAAAGTAGCATTTAACTGTAGTAATATGCTATTTTTCCACTAAGGTCTTACTCTAGTGCCTCATAGTGACATAGAGAAGACCTTGGATTCTCAAAGGCTACTGCAGTAAAATGTGAGCTCCAGTAGGTCCCACCAAGGTGAAAATAGGCTCTACACCTGTCACTTGAAAATGAGCCCAAGTTTGGGAAGACTTATCATAAGACCATAGAGGTAGAGTAAGAAGGGACTTCAGAAGCCCCATAGCCCAAATCCCTCATTTAACAGACAAGGAAACTGAGGCCCAAGTAAGTTCAATGACTTGTTCAAGGTCACAGAGGTATCAAATGTCAGAGGTTGGATGTCAATCCAAATGTTCTAACTCCAGAGCCAATACTCTTTCCACTGCACTATATTACCTCTAGGTTAGCCAAGGCACAATGAATTCTTTAACCACAGCTACTCTCATACTCTACTAAATCAAAGAAGGGTAGCAAACTGTGTCAAAGCAGGTGATGAAATCATAGATCCTTGAAGATTTTAAGTACAAGGTGCTCTTAGTCCCTTAAAAATGTAGACCTTATATAGACTCTTTTTCTTTTTAACCATGATAATAACTTTGGGCAGCTTGGTATAAAAGAAAAAGTAGCAGAGTGAAAGTAAAGAAAGCCAGGTTCTAGACCCAGTTCTGCTACAGGTCAGCTGGGTGACTATAAGCAAATCATAACCTTGCTGGCTCTCAGAGTCCTCAAATGGGATTCTATTATATGATTTCTAATAACCCTTCCAGTTCTCAAATTTGAGAAATCTATGTCATTGTTGTTGTTGTTTAGATACTTCAATCGTATCTGATTCTTCATGACCCCATTTGGGGTTTTCTTGGCAGAAATACTGGAATGGTTTGCCATTTCCATTTTACAGATGAGGAAAGTGAGGCATAAACAGAGTTAAGTCACTTGACTAAGTCACACAGCTAGTAAGTGTCCAAGGTCAAATTTGAACTCAGGTCTTCCTGACTCTAGACATAGCGCTCTATCTACTGTGCCACCTAGCCGCCCTACTAGGAATCTATGCTTGCTTTAAAAAAATAACAACAACAAAAAACAAACAGTTAAGTTGTAGATACAGAATACACTCTAAATTCAATCCCCAGAAATTAACCACCATGTCACTACAACAAAAGGGATAATTTTATTGAAATGCTGAAGTGTTCATCTAAGTATATTTTCTTGTTAAAGTTAATGCAAGGGACTGGGAAGTCCAGTCAGAAGATTTAGAAATGAAGAGTACAGACACAATGAGTCATTCTTTCAGATGGGCTTTCAATATGATCAAAGACCCCAAGAACTCCTCAGATTTATTTATAAATAACGAACATCTTAAGAAAAGAACCTACAGTACTGTTGACTGCGATAGTAAAAAATCAACCTTAGTTTCTTAACAGGTAAATACATGCTGCAGAAGGTAATCAATAAACAAGCATTGACTTGAGTGCTATTATGTATATGTATGTATATATACATAAAACGTAAATTTATACATATGTATACACATGAGTGTGTGTATACTAATATCTAGACTTTGAAACTTACTTTGGTCCCAGGAGGTTTTACCCGATGTACTTAGGATGGGTTATTAAAAACAATAAGTGAATGAATAAATTTTAGCTGTTGGTTCCATAAAAATAATATGTAATATTGATCTTGGGGAAACCTATATTTCTTTTTTTTTCTTATCTGAGACTGGTGGCAAGACATTGAAAATCCAAATCAAGGTCTAGCTAGATACTCTATGGGAGATGGGAAGAAGTGGAGGAAGAAAAGGAAGGATGACAAAGGTGAGCAATACTACAGAAGAACCAAATCAGAAATTCAATTTGATAAAACTTATTAAGTTCCTATTATATGTAAAACACTGTGCTAGGCATTGGGGATGCAAAGGGTAAAACAAAACAACACCAAAGTTTCTGCCCTCAAAGAGTTCACATTCTTACATTACCAACCCCTTCATTTAATGAATTAAGAAATCAAGACCAAAGTAAAGATTTTGCCTAAGGCCATATAAGGCCATTATTTGTAAGACCATATGGTTAGGTTGTAGCAGAGCCAAGTTTAGGAACAAAATGTCTTGACTCCCAGCCTAGAAAATTTAAATTCCCACTGTAAACTAGCTCAATAGAATATCATAGGAATCAGAATCCAGTAGCCCCTGTCTTTTGCCTTTCTTTGTATCCCCAGTGGAGAGCTAAGAACAATGCCTCCACCTGTTCTTCTGTCTGCTGCTCTCTGAAGTACCACTACAACCATGAAATATCTTCCAATTTGGGCAAAAGTCCCCTGGAGGTGCTTCCTTTTGCTACTAGTCAAGCCAACACACATACCACCCTCCTGGGTTTTACTATGCTTCATTATGCAAACAGTTGAATCAGCCAATACTAGGAATACAAGACACAACACTCAGAATGGTGGGGCTGTTTAAAGATAGCTGATACCCCCCCAAAAAAACCCCCACTAAATTCCCACTATAAACTGGCTCAACAGTTAATACCAACTACAATATCATAGAGATTACACTCCACTAGCTCCTACAAAAATTATAATGATCCTACAGTAATAATAATAATAATAATAATAATAATAGCTAATGGAGCATTTCAAGGTCTGCAAAATGCTTTATGTAATCTCATTTGAATTTTGCAACAACCTTGTGACATAGGTAGTAGAGAAATTATCTAAATTTTGTAGATGAAGAAAGTGAGGCTCAGAGAAATTAAATAACTTGTCCATGGCCACACAATTCCTATCAGTGGTAAAATTCAAACTCAGTTCTTCCAGATTTCAAATGCAGCATTCTATCCACTATTTCATAAAATTATACTCTCTCTGTTCTTTTACTCTTTAATTTCTGTTCCTTCAATTGATCTCCTTACACTATGATCCTCCCTCCCTCCCTCCCTCCCTCCCTCTCTCTCTCTCTCTCTCTCTCTCAAACTTCTAAAAAGGATAGTTTGCATTTTTGACTCCATTTCCTCACCATAAGCATGTGTCAACCCCCGCCTCTGGCTTTGGGCCCCACCACTCAGTACCTTGGACAGCAAATCAAGCTCACTAAGGCTACTTGGGGGTAAAACTATACCATTCAGATTTCTAAAATATGTAAAAAAAATGCTGAAAATTTTAAAAAAAAATTAATGTTGAACAATTTCTTGACCCAGAGGTATATTTAAGATGGTAATCCTGGCATTTGAAGGGCTCCAAAAACTTACTCTAACCTACTAGATTCAACCTCATCTAAAATTACTTTTGTTTAGTAATATCTACATTTCAGAACATCCTGTTCTCTTTCTACCCTCTCCTATCTCCATGCTATTATTCATATCATTAGCCTCTATTCTTGGAAGACATTTCTCCATGTACCGCATCTCCATACTGCCCAAAGCATCTAATGAAGTCCTTCTCTTCTCTCAACATATAACATAAATGTCTGTTACCATCTCCTCCATAAAATCTTCTTTGACTCTCCTCCCTTAGTCCATTCCCAGGTGAAAATTATCTCTTCCTCCTTCAATCTCTCCTAGCACTTTATGTGAACTCTGTTTTGCCTCTGTTACATTCTACCTTGTAATAAGGTTAGTTGTAAACAGACCATATCTCACAAAATCAAAATCAAATTATCAAAGAATTTGAGAGATGGAAGGTACTTCTGTGACAATATAGCACAGCCCATACCTGAAAGGAATTCTCACTATAACACAACAATAAATTTAAGGATCATATTCTAACAAAAATAGAGAAGAATGGAAAGGAAAACCATTGACAACTATGCACAAAGGAAGAGATCTTGAATAAAAAAATATTGAGGCAATCATAAAAGATAAAAATAGATTATTTTGATTAGATAAAATTAAAAGTTTTAGCCACTAGCAAAATCAGTGTATTTAGAATTAAAAGTGAAATGTTTAACTCGAAAAAAGATTTAAGATCTTTGCAGTAAGTTTCCTTGACAATGGTCAGATATTCAAGATATATAGGAAACTATATTTGCGAATATAGTATATGAAAATAAGAACAATTTCTTATTAATAATCAAAGAATATCATAGGCACTTTTGAAAAGAACAAATGTGAGCCATCAAAAATTATATTTTATATGCTCCAAATTATTAATAATAAGAAAAATGCATATTAAAACAATTCTGAGGTTCTATTTACCTCATGTCTGTGAGATTGTAAAAAATGAAAAAAAGAAAGGAATTGCATTTGTTGGGAGAGTTATGAGAGAAGGCACAACAAAGCACTGTATGTGAAGCTACAAATTGGTCTAGCCATTCTGGAGAGCAATTTGGAAATTATATTCATAAAGTTGCTAAACTATGTATATTTGACCAAGCAAAAACACCACTAGGTACATAACCCAAAGTGGTCAAAAATAGATAAAAGACCCATCCAAAAAGATTTATAGAAGCCCTTTATTATTGTAGCAAAGAACTGGAAACTAAAGGAATGCCCATCAATTGACTAAAAAAAAGATATATGAATGTAACAGAATATTATGTGCCATTAAAATGATGAATATGGTAGGTTCCAAGCAATATGGTTAGGTTTATATGAATTTATTCAAAGTAAAATAAGTAAGACCAGGAGAACAATTTATATAATTACTACAATAATGCAATGGAGAATAGCATCGAAAGTCTTAAGAACTTCTGATCAATACAATGACTAGCCATGACTTGAGAAGATAAATGATGACGCTTGTTTCCCATCTCTTAGCAGAGAGGTGATGGATGAGAGATGAAGAGTGAGATGGACATTTTGAAACATGACCAATGTGCTGATTTGTATTGCTTAACTCTGCTTATGTGTTTCAAGGAAAGACTTCTATTTTGGAGAGAGCTGTAGCGAATTGGTGAGAAGAGATAATGATAAGGGGCGAAGAAAAGGAAAAAGAAAATGCCAATGAAACATTTAAAAATATTTTGAAGATAAGACAATAAAGTTCAGAAGATGACACAGACAAGGAGGGCAGTTTTGCTACTCTTATGTGAAATTTAACATATACTGAACCCCCACACCCAATTTACATAATAGAATTTCTCAATTTGGTAGTAAATCCACTTTTCTTCATATACTGAAATGTTTGCACTTGTTAAGCTCCTATTATTTTTTAAAGATTTTTTTTGAAGTGGTCATCCATCCTGATTTGAAGAAGAGAAGGAAACTCCACCTCTCAAAGGGGATAGCTAGGTGGCACAGTGGATAGAGTGTCAGACCTGGAGTCAGAAGACTCATCTTCTTGAGTTCAAATTCAGCCTCTGACACTTACTAGCTGTGTGACCCTGACCCTGCTTGACTCAGTTTCCTCATCTATAAAATGAGCTGGAGAAGGAAATGACAAACCACCGCAGTGCCTTGCCAAGAAAATTCCAAATGGGGTCATGAAAAGTCAGATATGAATGAACAACAACAACCACCTCTCAAGGCAGTCTATTCCATTTTTTGAAGTGTCAGAACATTTCTTCTGACATCAAGCCTAAATTGACCTTTTTTGTAACTTCTACACGCTGTTCTTTGTTTTGACCTCTGTGGTCAAACAGAACAATTCTGATCCCACCTCTACATGACAGCTCTTCAAATACTTGAAGACAGCAATAACATCTCTTCCAAATCTTCTCTTCTCCAGGCTAGAAATCCCCAATTTTTTCAACTAATTCTCTTGTAAAACATGAACTCAAGGCCCTTCGGCATCCTTGTTGCCCTCTTCTAGACACTCTTCATCTTATCAATGTCCTTAAATTGTTAAGTCTAGACGTAGGCACAAGACTCCAGATGAGATCTCACAAGGGCAAAGTATGGAGGGACTATAGTCACCCGTTCTTGGAATCTATACCTCTCAATACAGCCCAGGATCACTTTCATTATTTTGGGCCAACATATCACACTGCTGGCTCAAATTGAGTTTGCAGTTTACTAAGACCCCCAGATCTTTTTCAAACAAACTGCTGTTGAAACATGTCTCCTCTATCCTACACTAGTGAAGCTGATTTTTTTAATTCAAGTGTAAGATACTACATTTATCACTACTGAAATTATCTTCTTAGATGTAACACAATGCTCGTTTGTTCAAATCTCTTGAGGTTCCACCTGTCATCCAGTGTGTTAGCCAGTCCTCCCAACCTTTTGTCATCTGAAAATCTAGAAAGTATACCACCTATGCTCTTATCCAAGTAACTGGTAAAAATGTTAAAAATCACAAGGGCAAGCACAGATTTCCTGGGATAGTCACAGGAGACCTCCTGAATATGATGTTATTGAACCATCAACAAGCAACTGCTCTGAGTGTAGTCATCCAACTGGGTCTTAATGTATCAGATTGTATTTGTATCCAGTCTACATCTGTTCAGCTTTTCCATAAGAATAGCATGGGCCAATTTGTATGTATGTATGTATATATACACATATATACACACACACACATATATATACATGCATATATATATATACATGCATATGTATATACATGCATATATATATATATGACATTCTCCTCGTCTACCAGTTTAATAATTTTGTGTAAAAGAAAAGAAAATGAGGTTACTCTGGCATGACTTGTTTTGAATAAAGCCATGTAATCACTGCTTCACTTTTTCCTCTCCCATCCTTTTGAATTTAAAGCCCTTTCTGTTAGATTTCCTTTCCTTCCCCACCCCTACTTTAAGCTATAAGCTTCTTAAGGGGAAAGATGTTTTTTTAAAAAATAGTTTTTCTTTATATCCATGGCACAGTGTTTTGATATGTCAAGGACCTGTGGTTCACATATGTGAGAACTCACAGTTTAGAAACTCTCTCTAGGCATGCAGATCACAATCTGTCTGAAACTTAACAGTCTTAAAGAGTTTCCTTAGGTTGAAAGGGCCCATGATTATATAGTTATTAAGTGTCAGAAGTAGCATATGGACTCAGATCTTTCTGACTCCAAGTCTGGCACTCCGCCCCACGCCGTCTCACCCTCTGTAGGTACTTTGTTTGCTGCATTTAATTACATATGTCTAACTAAAATGACGAAGTATACAATTAAAATATTCTTCTCTTTGAATACAGATCATAAGCTAGTGCCACGCTCATTATTTTTAGGACATGTGTACAGGTATATGCTATTAAATGTTTAACAACCAGTTTATAGAAAAAAAAGTTATGTACAACATACTTTTAAGTTTAATCTGTATTATTTACATTTTCCCCATTACTTTGAATCTAGACAATCAACAAAACAATAAATAAAACTCTGATTTGTAGGTTTGGCAATTTCCAAAATGTAAATGCTCATACTGAAATTTTAATAATCAGCTCTCTAGAGCTGGTAAGCACTAAGTCTATTATACCCTTTGCATGTATGCACAATGAAATGTTTTCCCCCGTGAGAGAGGAATGATTTGTATTTATCCATCTGCAGTTTCACCTACTCCCTCATTCTTCTTATGAAAAAAAAACTTGAATTTTCAACCTCGCTGGAAATTAGGGTGTCAATCTGATGTCACAGAAATAGAAGGAAGCTATTTGGCCCACAATGAAATTGAACCCATGGGCTTGGCCTCATTAGCAACATGCTCTAACCAACTGAGCCAAACCGTCATGAAATTCACTTACTCAATCGTTTAATGAGTAGATATATATGCAAGAGTATGGCGTTGAGAGACATGCAAAGTTAAACTAAGGAGTTGACAGTTTAGTAGCTCCAAGATTTGTCAATTTGAAGTAAACAAATGCCATAACTAGAAATTTGGCAACCCATTTCCTTTAAAATAACTGTATTACATGTGTGTGGTAGTGAATAGTGGGGAGTTGGGGGACCAAATGGTTTAGGACTTGGAACCAGGAATACCTGAGTTGAATCAGACACGTTCTATCTGTGTGACGCTGGACAAGGTACTTTGTGCTAGCCTCAGTTTCTCCATATGTAAAATGGGGATAATAATGGCACCTATATTATTATGTCATTTTGGTGAGAGGTAATATATATAAAATGCTTTGCAAACCTAAAGTGCTATAGAAATTATTTTCTATTATTATTTTTGTTGACACTTAAGAATTAGTATCTAAAAGGCTGAATTTAAATTATTCTCCATTGCAAACTTTTCTGAGGCAATAATCAACTTATATAATTTAACACTAATAGCCATCCAAAGAGAACAAATCAAGTGCAAGATTTTTTAAGAGTCCAATTTACTGGAATACCCAATAGCCTATTAATAGCAAAATATCATGCCACCAGTCTGTCAATCAGCAACAAGTATTTATAAAGCACCTACTATATGCCAGGCATTGTGTTAAGAGTGCATACTCATCAAGGAATATTTCATAATCATTCTGTGTATGGGGTACCATGATAGATGCTATATAAAACTAATCCATAAACAAATTATTTTTAAAAGAGTGGGGATAAAATTAAAATAAGAACTAAACAAATAACAACTGCTGAGATAGACTGGCCTAAAATAGGTGGTATAAAACTAAATTTTCATTTTCCTGAAGTGTTAGAATACAAGAAATCAGGGCTTACTAAGTGAGTTCCCTCAGACCCAAAATACAGACTCCAAAGTCCCATAGAGTTTTCATGACAATTGTATCAGATCTCTGAGGACCTAGCAACAATACAAATTGAACCTGCAAATCTGAATGTCACCAACTTCTGAATGAGGTAGGTGTTGGAGGCATCAGCCCTAGCCCAAATTAGTTTTTCTATGACTCCTGGAATCTTTACTAGGCAGGTAGATCTACAGAAACCCTAGGAAGCCTAACAGCCCTGTTATAGCTAGAATTGCTAACTAGCAGATGTGCTAGGCTCGAGCAAGAGGGCAAGGGGCTGTGATAGAGTCTGTCTGGCAAGAGCTGTCCTACTCTAAGTCAGAACTTGACATGGAATACTCTTGTTCTGGGCAATTAGACCACCCATAAAACTTAATCAAAGATAGACCTGCTGGGCAGTATTATTCAATAGTTTCAACTTCATTATCACCTATATTCCTATTCATCTGCAATACATACTTCCTTCCCATACAGATTATCTCCAGTTTATCATTCCTCTCTCTCTCTCTCTCTCTCTCTCTCTCTCTCTCTCTCTCTCTCTCTCTCTGTATTTATATGGTTATCCCTTCCACATTGTGGGGGTTAGGGGTGCAGTGTCCCCATGATCTGGAAAATCCACATAAAAATTTTTGGCCCTCCTTTGGTACCAGAGAAGAAGTCTGATTTTCTTTTCTTTTTTTTTTATGGAGTGTTTACAGTACCTTATTTTAAAATGTGGGTTAAATATTTGCTCAAAGGCTCTGTGTCATCTGTTGGCCTTTGCATATCATCTGTGGCTTCCACAAAACTATCAAAAAAAATTCCCATTTGATTTATTATGCCAACCCATGAAATATCAAAACTGCAGTGGGGAAAGTCGTGATGTAGAAGGGATAATTGTATATTATTTGTACATAAATGTTTACATGTTGTCTCCCTATTAGATTGTAAGCTCATTGAGAACAGGAACTGTTGGGTTAGTTTTTTGTTTTGGTTTGGGTTATTTTGGTGGGATGGAGGGGTGGAGATTGCCTTTCTTTGTATCTGTAGTATTTAGCATAGGTACCTGGCACATAGTAGGCATTTATTTATTAAATGTCTGTTGACTTGACTTAACCATAGGTCAAGTCAAATAAACTCAAGTATTTACTCCCAGTGGATTAATCACCTCAGGTCCTTCTACAAACAGCTTTGCAGATGCAAAATCAAAGTCAGAGCTACAGTGTTACAGCTAATTTAACAAAAAGAGCCACAGGATATCTATAGTTAGGGTCCTGCCTTACCTCAAATGGGTACAACTCTTGCAGGTAAGGGAACACCAGTATGCAATAGATTTCTGCACTTCAGTTCATGCCTGTCTGCCTTTCCAGGTTAGGCTGAATGGCCAATGCACCATTGCTGCCATGCTAGCTCAAGTATCAAGCCATGGAAGCTCTCTTTCACACCTCAAAAATGGATCACCTGTAGCTTTTGTTGGCTATAATTGTGATGTGGCATTGAGTGGTATGCCCAGTCATATAGAATGTGTTTGGATCAAGGAACCCCCTCCCACCCCCACTCCCCACCGTGAACCAGTCAGAAGACTTGCAACAGCAATCAAAGACTAGTCTGCTCCCTTCCATCCTTGGATGGGAGCAAGGTAAGTTTTTGTAACAGATTATTGTCCCCATCCCAAGATATGATGGCAGTCAAAAATTGCTAATATGCTTTGTTTTTATATAAGATGCTTACTAAGAACTCCAAAGCAGATTTCCCCAAAAGAAATTAATAACATAATACTGACAAAAATGTATATAGGGCTTTAAGATTTGCAAAGCACTTTGTATACCTGATCTCATTTAATCCTCACATCAATCCTGTGATTTAACTACTATAGCTAATCCAGTTTTACAGAATAGGAAACTGAGGCTGAGAGAGGTTAAGTGACTTGCCTAGAGTCACACATTTATTAAATATATGAGTCAAGATTTGAACCCAAATTCATTCTGGCACCAAGTCTAGCTAGCACTCTATACCCTATACCTCACTAAAACTTTTCTAATAAGATAGTAAGATGTATTGCTATCAGTATAATATTGACCAGAGTATTAGACCAGAGAATTATCACCTATCAATATTTAACTTTATTTATACTGTTGGAGTCACTCAATCAATCAGTAAACATTTATTAATCACCTACCATGTGCCAGACATCCTGCTAGGTCCTGGGGATACAAATACAAATAATGAAACAATCCCTACTTGAAAGGAGTTTATAGTCTAATAAAGAAGTCATAGTGTATATTATTCTCAAGGCTCTGCTTTCTTCACTCTACATTGCTTCACACAAGTCTTCTCGTGTTTCTATACATTCTTCATCATTCCTCAAGGATAATATTCCATTTAAAGCAATACATCATAATTTGTTCAGCCATTTGCCAATCATTGGGCACATGTTTCCAGGACTGGTTCTTTGTTTTTATATGTTCGTTTGTTTTTCCTGGGCATGTGATCTCACTGGGTTGGTGAACTCTCTGGGGGGGAAAAAACTCCCTTTACAAATGCAAGACCGAAAGCCATTCTGTAATTTATAGGGATTTATATTGAGTTTTCTGGAGAGCTGAGAAATTAAATTACTTGCATCAGAGTATCAGAGGTAGAATTTGAACTCACGTCTTCCTCACTCTGAGGCTAGCTCTTTATCTGCCTCATAACCAAAAACAACTTTGTTACGGCATTTTTGTACATAAAAGTTTTTTTTCTTAATGTTAATAACTTTCTCAGATGTAGTCTCTATAGTAGAACTCGGACGTCAAAGGCCTTGAATAATTAAGCAACTTTTCTGGCATACTAGTATGGCATCATCTTGATTGTAGTAGACAACATGGCCCAGATGGCTCACTTCCTCCTCCCCTACGGTGGACATTCCATCACAGCTGAGGTTGCCCACCTATCGTAGAAGGAATTTTCTAGCTCCTTAGACTTCCCTCTCACATTGTCTGCGATTGTATGTCCCACTTTCTCTCTGGACTATTTTATTAATCATCCTTTAGGTAAAGAATTTGCCTTTCTTTGGTATATCATCCCCCTCAGGCAAACAAAGCACAGGAACCGAACCCAATCACAAAATTACTGGTGCTCCATCTTGTACCATCACCATGAGTAGGTTTTCTACTGCCCACTGAAGAATCTGTCAACTTGTTCAACTCAGCCACTCAGAATAAAGTCTTCTAAATAAACTAGGGTTTTCATATATAGGTTTTTCTTCCTGGAGTCCTTGTACCTGGAGGAGGTAGAAACCACCCAGATTGACTGGTAGCATACCCTTCAACTAGCCAAAGTGATATCCAAACAGGAAGCAACTGGCAGCAACCCCTGACTACAGGGGATAAGGTCTATCCATCCCACTGCCTTCCTAGAAACAAAAAAAATAGCAATTTAAGTCCATTTTCTCATCATTCAACTAATCAGTGTGTTCTTCTACCAAATAGGGTTACCACAGTTACTCTATAGCCGTTTCATCTATGTTCTTCTGATCTTTACCATGATGGGTTTACTTCAATACCAAACTATAGTCTCCAAGATCTCACCCATTACTACTATCCATGACTGAACAAGAAAGAAGGAAATACATGACCTAAGCTTTTCTTGACTCATGGAAGTGGTAAGGTAAACTTCAGGACCTAGTAGCCATACACATGGGAGTCAATGCACCATATGTCCACCCCACAAGTAGTAAAGGTTTCCCAACAAACAAACTCTCAAGGACTGTGAATGTGTTCTTAGGGGAGAGATGCTGATCACTTTTGAACTTTTATTTTCAATCCTACTCTACTTAAGCTATTGTTTGAATCCCTTTACTGGTTCTCTGAGGCGACATAAACTACCACGTCATCTGAAAGCTGGGATAATTTTGTTTCCCCTTCACTGATTTTTATGCTTTAATTTCTCTCCCCTGTTTCATTGCTATCACAAGTATTTTTAGAATTGTCAACTAACAGTGGGAAAAGAGGCCATCCTTTCTTTACTCTCATATTTACTAGGAAAACTTCTAGTATTTCCCCATTGCATTGGGGCTTTAGGTATATATGTTTTATCACCTTAAAAATTGCTCTTCTACACCTATGCACTGTAAGGTTCTTAGCATAAATAAGTATAGTAAGTTGCCAAAGGTTTTTTTCTGCATTTACTGATATAATCATTTAGTTTTGAGGCATTTTGTGTTCAAAACAATTATACTTTTTCTCCTAATTTTGAACTGTTTTTGAATTCCTGATACAAATATAATGTAGTTGATTAAATACAACTTGAGTAATTTTGGGACTATATTGCTGTATCATTTTTGCTAAGATTTTGTTTAAAATTTTAATATTAATGTTCACTAATGGCATTGATCTATATTTCTTTTTCTTTGCTTTATCTTTCCTTGGTTTAGGTATTATGAATATACTTGTTTCATAAAATTAATTTTGTAGATTATTTTCTTTTCAACTTTTTGAGAATAATTTATGTAGTCTGTATATTAATTGTTCTTTAAATTCTCAGACAACTCAGTTACACAAGAATTCTTGATCTAGAATCCATGAAGTTTAAAAAAAATTTTTTGATAAATGTATTTTGGTATAACTTATTTCCTTTGTGATCTTAACATTATTCTGATAAGGAATTCATAGGTTTTACCAGACTACCAGAAGGGTCTATAACACAAAAAGTTTAAAACTACAAATTGTAGAGCAAGTACTAATCTGCATTGGCAAAGAGAGCTCCTTACCAAGAACTCTCTACACCTGTAAAAACAGGGCTCTGGTTTAATTTAAAAAAATGATTCATAGCATTCAACCCTAAATTCCCTAGTGGGGTTTGGGGTTCCTTCCCCGATCTCTTTTGTCAGTCCTTGATGGTTTTATTCCATTCTACTTTCTGAGATTGGGTGGTTTAGTATCTCAATTTCATGTACTGTTAAATTGGGCTTTTAAAATATTTTTGTAGGCAATCTTCCATTTTCTTTACATTCTTGATATTGCTAGCATGTAATTATACAAATAATGACTAATCTCCATGGGTTAGGAAAGCATTGTTACTGGCACACCTGTCCTGAATTCACACACCCTCGCCCACCCTCCAAAACTACACAATGATATGGGAACAATAAATGTAGGAACAGCTGGACAAGCTGAATGGAACAGGATGATTGAATATGTGGTGAATCACGTATACTTCCCAAAGTGGTTCAAGAAAGGCATCTGAAAAAAGATCAGTGAAGAAGAATTCTAGGGTTTTCATTTGGATGGTGAATGTTGTTGTGGTGGTTGTTGTTTGTTCTTCATTTCTTCAAGAAGACCATGACATCAAGAAGGAGATGCATGACTTGCAAGGGAATTGGGTCTAAGTGAGGAGGGCTGTGCAGAGTCACCAGCCTCAATTTCTACTCCAGAGTCATCTGGGTCCAGAGGCCAGATATACATCAGGACAACTGGGGAAGGTGAATGAAATTTTACAGTGAGAATAGGAAGCAAGACCCATTTTCTGCACTCCTGGTTTTCATATTGCCACAGAATGGTGGCAATTGGCTAATTTCCATCTCTAAACTCAGGGTCAAAGAAAAAAAAACATAGCACCTTTTAGGGAAAGGATAAGAAAAGTTTCATTGTAACACTGGAAAAAATTTCAAATACTTTATCTTAGTGAATTTTTCCCTGGGAATTGGACTACTTCCAACAGCAATGGCATCTGTTCAATTATTCTAATAGTGCTAATTTGCAGCTTAAGGTTCACTTATAGGCTACACCTCCTCTCTTTGTTAGAGTTAATAGCAATCTCTCCAGTCTACATTCAAGCTGTCAGTCACAGAGACATCTCTCTACAAACATCCTGATTAAATTTCCACAGACACTCTGAAACAAACACCTTGATTTGGTTTCTAAGCTCAAAGAGTATATTAAGAATTTTAAATATCACATCACGGCATGCACTGTGGCATAAAAAGTAAAGCCCACTTGGTACTTAGGGAGCTTAGTCTAATTTTAGATCCCTGTTGTGCTATTCCCCACAATTCCATGCCACAGAACATATAATATTTGTCTCTAACTAGCTGTATAACCATGGGCAAGTTATTCATCCATTTAGCCTCAGTTTCCTTATTCATCAAATAATAATAATAGCTAACATTTACATAGTGCTTACTCCAGGCATTGTGCTAAGAACTGTACAAATATTATCTCATTTGACTCTAACAACAACCCTGGAAGTTAGGTGACATTATTATCCCCATTTTACAGATGGGGAAATTAAGGCAAACACAGGTTAAATGATTTGCCCAGGGTCACACTGCCACTAAGTGTCTAAAGCTAGATTTGAACTCAGGTCTTCCTGAATTGGAATTGATGACGTTGTTGGATTAGATGACTTCTACAAATCTTTTCAACTCTAACATTTTTTCCCTCTATGATTACAGGAGTAAATTTTTCTGTAACATGGTTCTAGGACCATTGGCTGAAATGTACAAAAAGGTAGATTTTGTTTTAACATGAGGATTAAATCTTTAGGGCATCATTTTACAACAGAAGAAACTAAGGTCCAGAGAAATGAAATAATGACCCAAAGTCACACCGAGAGTAAGTGGGATTCAAACCCAGGTCCTCTGACTTCAAATTCTCCACTCTTTCCACTATATTACTCTGTGCGCAACTGACATTTTATCACATTAAATTGACATTCTGATAACACTTTGAAGTTTGCAAAGCACTTTATATATAGTATCCCCTCCCAAGACTCACAATAACGGCTTTTTGAGGTAGGTCATATAGGTATTGTTATCCCCACTTTAGAGGTAAAGAAACAGACTCTGAGTTCTTTTAACTTGCTATTAGCACAGTCGGAGATACAACACAGGTAAACCACGTTGATAACAAGGTGACAGCTGGGGCCAAGTGCTGGAGAAGTTTACCAGCATTTTCATTCCAGGATAAGTGAGACAAGGTTTTTAAGAGAGTGGCACAAGGTGAATGTCTATTGTGAGATTACCTGATAATTCTATGGTTTTAAGGAAACCATGTGTGTAAGGAGTGAGGGAGAGGTGGTGACTCTCCATCATGGTAGAGTAGGACAACTGTAGTTCTTGGGTTTCTTGGACACGTTCCTTATGTTTGTGTTCTCTGATCACCTTCTACCTTCTGAGATGATGGACATGAGAATGTCCATGGTGGTGTGTAAGATCTGTGTGATGGAAACACATTATCATACTATGTGAACCCTATTTTTCTATTTGTTAGATTTAGCAGTTGGTTCATTGTGATCCATGGTTCAGGTTTGGCAAATAACTACGCCTGACTGTGTCATATACGATGACCATTCCTCCATCCCCAGGAAATTGCCCCATGGGGATTTATGGATGCAAATCCATAGTGCCCAAAATCCCAGTGACTTGAAATTTTTGAAATTAAGTTTATCCATGAAGCATTTGTTGCTTTATAAGATTTTTTTAAAGCTAGATCTCTTAGATGTGCATATGACTGCCAAATACATAAAGAAAATTCAAAGTAGCTCATTAAATACTGTATCTGAAAAATAAAAATAAATAAAAAATAAATAAATACTACATCTGCTGAACCCCACATTGCCCAACAAAGTCAACCAGCATTTACTAAGCAATTACTATATGTTAAGCACCATCCTAAGTTCTGTGAATGCAAATACAAGCAAAAAGAAAGAGAGTCCCTGCTCTCAGGGAGCTTACATTCTAATGGGGGAAGAGAACACATAAAAAGGGAACTGAAAAGGGTGAGGTACACATGTGATGGTATGGTAGAAAAAAAAAGTTTGGAGAGTCAGGCATGGAACCCAGGAAGAAATGAAATCCTTTCCCAAAGTGATGCATGCTAGTCATAGAAAGCAGTCTAAATTTTCCAATATGTATTTCATTCCTAGACTAAAACATTACATAGATAAATAAGTATCACTAGATGAGGATGAGGGGTGGGTGGTAGTAGTCTACCTAGAATTATGATTGTATCTGTAAATTATAGAATAGAAACTCAGGAATCCAGCATTATGTTATGGCAAACATTAATCCTACATTTGTCTAAGAATTTCTACAAGAGATGGGAGAAAGTTTCAAATAGAAATGGTCTCCAACAAAACTTGACTTAAGCAGCCTCAATGAAGGGAATTAAATCCCATCATAAGCCATCAAATGTGCTACAGAACATGGATATCAAAGATGTGTAATGGATAAAACCACCTTACATCAAACTCTTGTTTTTAAAGGTGATACTGTTGACTGTGAAGATGATCTGGGTAGGAGGACATGCCTGGCTACTACACTGGATGACTTCTAAGGTCCCTTCCAATTCTGCTGTGACTGTGACTCTGAAATGACTTTGCATTCTTTCCACCTCGGGTCTGATTGAAGTTTGTTTTGGGATTTACGGCAGCAGCCACTATTATCAAAATCAAGCCTCTTACCTTTGCTCTTCAGGATGACTCACAAGTAATGTACTTCATAAGCACCACAGCAGGCTGATGAATCCAATCAGATAACTAACACATGTGCAAGATGCTTGATTTTTCAAAGAAAACTTTAAAATTACTTGGTAATGGTATAAAGAGACAATGATACACTTAATCGTTATGTTTAAAAGGCATCCATTAAATGAATACTTGAAAGGGCTGCCCAACAAACAGAAGTTTTACTTTTTTTTTTTTAAAGAGCTCATAACCTAAATTAGGGAACACTGAATTTGGAGTCAAAAAATTTCTACCTGCCTAATCATAGACAGGTCACTTAACCTCTATGGCCCGCAGTTTATTTATTCATGTGTGTAAAATGATGGAGTTAGATTAGATCAGTGCTGTCAGACTCAATTAGAAACAAGACTACTAAACTATACATAAGGATCCCTACCTGGCCACATAGTGACTTAGAAAAACACATATTAACATTTTCGATATTCAACTGTATTTTCATTTATTGTTAAATATTTCCCAGCACTAGAGCATTGTGTTTGACCTCTGGTCTAGATGACCTCTAAGCCCCCTTCCACTTCTAACATTCTATGAAGGTAGATGCTATAGGCAATATAATCATCACCACCTCATATTTATAAAGCACTTTTTACAGGTTTCAAAGTACTTTCCCATATCCTCATTTGGTCTTAACAATTATCATGATGGGTAGACAGGGCAGGCATAATAATCCCTACTGTTCTGTAAATAGTTTTTTACATGTTGTCTCTCCATTAAACTGTGAGCTCTTTGAGAGCAGGGATAGCGGTTTGCCTTTCTTTGTATGCCCAGCACTTAACACAGTGCCTGGCACAGAGTAGGTCCTTAATGAATGCTTATTGACTGACCCGTTGAACATAAAAAGAAATAGAGGTTTGGAGAAGGTAATGGACTTGCCTAAAGTCACATAGTGAGACCCCCAAATGGGGTCTTCTGATTCTTACTTCTGTGCTCCCTCAGTTTCATTTCCTATTCAGTGGGTCAAGAGCTAAGAAGAATATCTAGGGCAAAGAGATGAGTGAGAAGAATCATGGCGTAGTGGAGAGAGAGCTGAGTTTCCAACTCTGCTGGGGACACACATATGACCCCTGACAAGTTATTTAACATCTCAGTGCCCCAGGTAACTCAACTTTAAGTGGAAGAAAAACTGCTGTTTTTCATTGGTTGTCTGGTTTTCCTCCCTGAAGAAATAGCAGGTATGGATTTTAAAAGAGGGGTTAGAGTGGGCTACAAAGAAGAATATATAACTTTCTTCCACCCTTCCCTCTACATACTCTGTGATCCGGTGACACTATACTGTCTTCTGACACAACATTCTCCCCTGACTGAGCATTTTCCCTGGCTGTCCCCCATGCCTGGAATTCTTAAGACTCCCCATCTCCATCTCTTGGCTTCCTCAAAGTCCTCAACTCAAGTCCCACCTTCTACAAGAAGCTTTCCCTGGTCCTCCTTAATCTTAATGCCTTCCCTCTGAGACTAGCCCCAATTTATCCTTCACTTGTTTTATTTGTACACAATGGTTTCCATATTGTCTCTGCCATTAGATTGTGAGCTCCTTCAGAGATGGGACTATTTTTTACCTTTGTTTTTATTCCTACCACCTAACACAGTGCCTGGCACAACACAGGTACTTAAAAAATGCTAGATGATTGACTGACTGTCCTGTGACCAAGAAGCTTTTCTCAGTATCTTCATAATCTTTTGACTGGAATACATAGATGTCTCAGCTAGAGAAGAAAATAATTATCTAGAAGTCCACAGGGAAGACTCAAAGCTGATTCCCAGAGACTAATTTGAAATGAAGATTCTAAGTAAAAGCAGAAATGGGAATTTGTATGGGTTTTTTTCTTATTTTTGTTAGTTCAAGCTAAAATTATACTGACCCCATTGCTCTTCATTAGTGGAAAGCTTCTGTACAGTCCTGAATGTATGACAATTACCTTAAAGATAGCATTCTTTGTAAGAAGATAAGCATGTGATATATTCAGACTAAAATCTGCCAAGGAAAAAAAAACTTTAGAAAATATGAGTTGTAGCATATGGATTTTTTAACAAAAATTCATTCCTTTAACACATAATTTTATACTTTTAAAAGAGATACTAAGAACCTCAGTAAAGGCCAGAAGTGCAGCTAACTGGGGTTGAACTCATTATAATTAAAGCTATATGTAATACGGGTCATACAAAGCATATGCTGAGATGTTCCCTGCCTCCATCCGGCCAACCACATGTATGACTCAGAGTTTTTGCCATTTGGAGATGCTGAATTCTCTGGAAGCTTGTTTCTGGCCATAGGGGGACCTATTAGTGAAAAGACTTGGCATTTTGGTAAGATGTGGCCAACAGCAAAGGGCCCATTTGGGCAGGTAGATGAGGTGCTAAAGAAAGAGGCAGGAGCAAAGTTTGTGCCTGGGATCCTGGCTGCCTTCTCTTCTCTGTCTTTCCTTTCCTAGGTAGGTGATCAAATATTGTCCTTGATGTGGTCATGTTTAAACTCGTAGGTGACCATGTCAATCCAAGTGGTCCAGAATTCTAGTATCCAAGGAGCTGAGCCGACTGACAGACAAGGGAGCATCTGTACCAGAGATGACAACAAAAAGAAAAGCCCAAGTCCCAAGGACTTTGAAAAAGACACTACAGTACCAAGGTCAGATATAAAATGCCTCATCAGTACGCCTACACACTGCTTTGTGTTTAGTTGGTTTTATCCATCTAAATGGCTAAAATGCATCCAGTCATGGGTACTGCCATATCCAACAAAAAGGCACAGTCATTTGTTCAGGAGTGGGGAACCTGCGGCCTCGAGGCCATATGTGGCCTTCTAGGTCCTTGGGTGTGGCCTTTTGACAGAGTCCAAGTTTCACAGAACAAATCCTTTTAGTAAGGGGATTTGTTCTATGAAGTTTGGATCCAGTCAAAAGTGTAGACTTGAGGCTGCAGGATCCCCATACCTGGTTTAGTTTATCTGGCTGTCAATTTGTGCCTGTGACTCTTTGTGTTTAGTGTTGCTTTTGTGTGTAGGAATAAATACCTGTCCCATACTAGATTCATACTCTACCTTTCTTTACCCCCTTTATGGGGAACCCCTTGGAATGATCTTAACCCTAAACTTAAAATAATTTGTCCCTGGGTATCCGGGATTGGAGTTTAACCAACCTATGATTGTTAAAAATAAAAATGAAAGATTAGAGGGAGGGATCCTAGCTTCACACTCATTAAAGGCCTGACTCCCCCAGGATTAAACCCAGTTGGAGCTGGGTTCTTCAATCCAGAGCACAGGGTCCCCTTAATGGCCAGTGACCTACCTCTCAGGCTCAGCAGTGGTTTCTTAATGTTAGATATAAATAGACATCAATGGCTTTAGAAAAATCTTTGGCCCTTACAGGGTTTTTCCAAAATTCATCCTCCACTTATCTTTGATTCTCAAAACATGAAACCTAGAGAAATAGCAAAGGCAAGGTTCTCCAGTGACCTGTCCCTTCCCTACTGTCAAGCTACATGCCTGACTTCAGAGATTAAAGTACTTTGGCAAGCAGGTATAAAGCAGGCACATCAGGTCTTGAAACATTTATCATTCTGAAATCCCAACCCATTTTATCAGGACTTTTAAAAGCTTATCCACACAGAAAAAGGAATGTTCCAAAAATGTTTTCAAAAGATTCTTTGACTTCAGGTTGTGAAGCAAATATATTGTTGAAAATATAAAATGTGTTCCCAAAGAGATTTTCTTGTGAGTGATTAATAGCAATGATAATGTCATTATTAGTATTACTACTAATGACAATAATAATAAAGAGGAACAGCCTACTTTAAATCTGTATATTTCAGGCTAATGGTTTAGATTTGCAACCCTTCTTACAGGAGAGGCTATTAAGAGAGCCGTCAGTTCTTTCATATGTTTGAAGACAGACATGATGATAGAGCCGACTCTTTGGAATACAGTCTATGATCTTTAAAGGGGTGGGGGAAGGGGAGAAGGAAAACGAATGCATAGAAAAGAGGAAATTTTTTTTAAAGGCAAAGAGATACACTACTAGAAAGTCAGTGAGTTAGTAAATAAAATCATATAAAGAAGCAAATTGTATTAGACTATACCACCAGGCATAAAAATGCTGGTCAGACTAGATTTAAGAGCTAAGTGATGGTGGATTAACGGACAGATGGATTAACGCAATACTATAAGTACAGTCCTGAGGACATTTTAGAAAACAGCTGCTACAAGAAATGTTGGAATAGAACCACAAATCAGTGGAATTGAGTCTTTTGGTCCACTATTGCCTGAAGCTCATCTTCATAGCTTTATCTGCCTTGTCCGAAACAAGTTCAGTACCAACACAGAAAAAAAGAAATATGGAAAAGTGCAGCCTAGACAACAGAGTCAAAGGAATGGTAAAAACTCACAAAGAACAAAATAAAACTAGGAGTTTTTGGCAACTAGAATATATCCAAGTATATAAGCTAAATATTTTGTGAATCATTATCACATGTGTCAATTCAGCAGGCAACCCTTCTTAAAACATTGATGTCATCAGGATTCCGCTTTCCCTCCATGGCAAAAATAAATTATTATAATAATATACTTGGCCAACAAAGCCTTTTCTGTTCTAGTACATCACAACCAGATTCAAATGAGTTATAAAAATATGGCATCTACTTTGTATTTGTTTAACACTTTTTACATTTTCTAAAGTAATTCTTTCCTTTATAATTTTCAGCATAATTTATCACAACAAGTCAAGAGTATGGTATGTGATATTCCCAAAATATGGAAGTGTGGTTTGTGGCAAGAGCTACATTGTAGGATTTAAGAAATTTAGTTCCAAAACCTAATGCTTACTTGCTAGCTCTGTGATCACGGGTCAGATCATTTAAATATTCTGAACCTCAGTTTCCCTATCTGTAAAATGGGATAATGACCCTCACACTTTATCTTCACAGAATTGTGAGGAAGACATTTCACCTTCTATTACAATAAAGGTATATATTTTTGTTATTATTAACTTAGTGGATGGCAGTTATACAATGATCTCTCCTTGATCCCATAGACAAGTTTCCAGGCCACAAATTTTCATCATTATCTTAACCAAGACTGTCGCTTTTGAGTGTATATCCATCTGTGAGGCATAGGGTAGAACTGCAATGACAAGCAAACATTTCTATCTAGCTTAATGTATTAATGGCTGCAACAGAATGGAAATTAATGGAGTCTAAAATTTGCTAAGTATTCAAATTAGCTTTCTCAGTCGTCTCTTCTCATAGGTGAAATGAGACTAAATTTAACGACTTATCCCAACAGTAAAGAGTGTTGATCACAATGGGGGAAAGGTCGATGAGGCTTAATCAGTTTTCAGTAAGGTGTATTTACTAAAGTGGTATAGAAAGAACAATTGGTATAAAACATTCCCCCAAAGTCATGAAAAACTCTCCCACGAGTATACTGAGTCAAGGAGAAGTCAGCTTAGGATTACAGAACACATGTGGCAAAAGGATAACTAACAGTCCTCTGAAGTCCTTTTGCTGGAGTCTTCAAGATGTTTCCATTTATATTTGGTAGTTTTTGTTTTGTTTTGTTTTGGGGGAGGTAGTTTTTTTGTTTTGTTTGTTTATTTTGCTGAGCTTTCTGTAGAGTCTTGAATTTGCTTTCCTCATTTCATTCAGTCTGTCCTTAACTTCCAGGGCAGACACTGCTGTCAACCACTTTGGGGACATTGCTACCATGGTGATGGGAAGAAAAGAAGTCCAAAATTCTCTGATCTCTAAAGTTCCTGAAGTGCTCCTCCAGTCAAGGAGAGGAAGAAGGAAGTAGTCTGAAATTGAGGTACTCTCTTTTCCTGCTCCAATGAGTGACTCCATCTTGGGATTTTGCTGGAATGCTCTCTCCTACTTAGTTTGATTGTCTATCCTGGGTTCTGGACTAACTCCTGGTTTTGTACAACCTCCCCTTCTTTTCCCTTCTCTTCAATCAAGTTCCCCTCTCTCTTGTAATAGACTTCCTATGAACATCGCTGCAGTTAATCCACTGGCATTCAAATACTCTTTGCATTTAGTCTAAAGTCTTTGATTGAGATATATTCTCACTTGGTTAAGGTATCAGGGCATAGCATCTTATCAGTTACTTCAAGTAGGATGGGGGTAATTATGTAGCATTATGAAGCATTTCTTTCTCTTAAATACTTTATTATTACTTTAAAAGCCCTTTCAAAAAACTAAACATAAATAAGAGAATAAAAACAAAGTCCAAACCATTTGCCTGATGATTTTAAAAAGTGAGATAAAGGATATAAAAATTAATATATAATCTAAACTCATCTCTGTGGTTTTTCGATCGAGAGGAAAGTCAGTGAGTTTGAAACTTTTCTTTTTAAAGGTAAAATTCAAGTATGGCACCAGCATTTAATTTCAATTTTCTTACTAACTGGAATCAGTTGTATGTGGTAGGTAAAGCATTCACTTAACAAATAAAATGAAATTCAAGGTGATATAGGATGTAACAACTGGTTACAACCAAAGAAAGTCTCCATCTTTGTAAAGATTTTCATTGTACTTCCTGTCTAGCTCAAAAGACCAAGAAACTAAACAAAACAAAACAAAAGAAAGACAGTTCAAAACTGATCTGTTCAACTCTACTTCATATTAATGATAACATGCTTCTTACTCATTAATAATAGCAAGCTTTCATGAACCTCATTTTAAAGCATCAGGAAGGGAAAGTATTGGATAGAATTCAGTTGCTTCTCAGAAAGCAACATGCTCAAAATTCTGTCACATATTAAAAAACTGGTTCTCTCCTCATCTGTAATCACCTGGACAGAAGCTAAGGAATGCTTAGCAATCAGATTGACCTGATCGTCCTGCCCTGTGTGACTTGTGTCATAATTGTTGATACTAGGTGCCTACTGTTTTTTTTTCTTTTTAATTAGTTAGCCATATCATGAAGAGACTGCTAGAGACGAGGCAAGATCTGGACTTTCAGGTAAAGTTCTTGGCTCTATAACAGGCTTCCTCCTTTCTTGTCTATACAGTGCCATGGCAATGAGATAGAAAATCCTATTTTGCTAATGGTTTTCGGATTTGAATTAAGTGTTAGAAACAACCAATAAACCAAGTTCGACAAATTTTCTTTTTGAGGCTAAGCTTGAAAGATGGCACCAGGCATTTAATTTCAATGGTATTTTCTTACTAATCAGCATTAGTTGCAGATGGAATGTGAAATATTCATTTAGCAAGGAAAGTAAAATTGAAGCCAGAAAGAATACAGTACAAAATTGACAACAGGATTAAACAAAGAAAGTCTCCATCATTGTACAATTTTCATTACATTTCTTTTTTTGTTTGTTTTGTTGTTGTTGTTGTTGTGGTTGTTTTGGTGAGGCAATCAGGGTTAAGTGACTTGCACAGGGTCACAAAGTTAGAAATTGTCAAGTCTTTGAGGCTGGATTTGAACTCAGGTCCTCCTGACTCCAAGGTCAGAGCTTTATCCACTGAGCAACCTTGCTGCCCCCATTTAGAGTTTTCTTGACAAGGATGTTGCAGTGGTTTACCATTTCCTTCTCCAGCTCACTTTACAGATGACAAAACAGGCTAACAAGGTTAGGTGATTTGCCCAGTGTCACACAGCTAGTAAGCATCTGAGGCTGGATTTAAACTCAAGTCCTCCTGACTCCAAGGTCGGCACTCTGAAAAGGCAGCCATGGAAAATTGGGTTCAAATCCCATATCAGACACTTAGCAGCAATGTGAGGATGGGCAGGTTGCTTAACCTCCCTCAGCCTTAGATTCCTCATTTCTAAAATGAGAATGATAAAAGCCCCTACCTCATGGGGTTGTACAAGGATCAAAGAAGATATTCATATAAAGTGTTTTGCAAACCTTAGGTCCAATATAAACATTAGCTATTGTTATTATTAGCCTCTTAATTGGCCTCCTTGATCCTAATTTCTCCCTTCTCCAAGCCATCCTCCAGATAGCTGCCAAAATAATCTAAAATAAAGATTGATCATGTTACTCCTATTCTCAAAACCCTTCCTGGCTGTAGAAGCCAATAAGAAGCTCCTTATCCTGTCATTTAAGGATTCTCACGCGTATCAACCTCTCCTTCCCTCCCTATTTTGTAATATTTCCCTTTACAAAGTTTATATTTGAGCCAAACTGATGCACTCACCATTCCCTGAGCCTAGAGTTAGCCTTCTGTCTCCACCCTTGAACAAGCCATTCCCCCATGGATGAAATGGGTCTTTCAGAATTCTTATATTTCTTCAAGACTCTGCCTAGTTTCTGCCTCCTCCTGAAGCTTTCCTTGACTCCCACTGCTGTTGAGGAGCTCTCCTTCCTCAACCTTCTTTGTACTATACTTTTGTATATATGAGGGCCTTGAAAAAGGGAATGTTATATTTTTGTCATTGAATTCTCAGCACTTAGTACAGTACAATGTACATCACAGACATGTGTATCTACATATATATGTATGTATGTATGTGTGTGTGTGTGTGTGTAAATCAGATTGCATATAGTAGTAATCATTTTTCATCACTGATGACCATAGAACTACTACATTTAGATTCTGAAACCTCTGTCCCCATTATGAACGTACACTCTATACAAGAAGGTGGCCATAGTAATGATACTTTCCATGAACTTGGGAAGAGCCTCTGGGTCTGACCAAATATATATGTATGTATGTATGTATGTATGTATGTATACACACACAAATGTGTGTGTATATACAGAAGAAATTTTATGTGGGAGACAGCAATTTTACAGATACTATTTTTCAGACATCTCAATGAAGAGGTTTCAAAACACACACACACACACACACACACACACACACACACACACACACACCTCCTCACATTGAAAATGTTAAATTCCTAGAAGGAAGGGACTATACCTCTTGTGTGTTTGCATTCTCCACAAAATCTAGCCTAGTACTTAAAAATAATAGTACACATATTTTTATAAAGAATTACATTTTATTAAGCAATTTCCTCACAATACACCTTTGCATTTTGCTTTTTCTTTCTTTGAAATCAAACCTGGGATTTCCTCAGTGGAGGTAGCTCCTGATGAAGGGCTGTCCTAAGCAATGCAAATGTGCACCTGCTTTGTAACTTATCAGGCGTTCTTGACCTGTGGTCTAGAGACAGAGGAGAGAGGAGGGAGGAAGGAGGAAGGGGGAGGGGAAGACAGAGAGAGACAGAGAGACAAAGAGAGACAGAGACAGAGAGAGGTAGGTAGATAGAGATAGAGATTGATTGATATAGATATAGAGATAGATATCTAGATATAGGTAGATATTGATACAGCTAGATATAGATAAATTATAGAGATAGATAACTACATTTCAATATAATTGGTTTTCTTTGCATTTTATGTTATCATTTAGAAATGTTATTCCAAGAAGGGGGGCCATAGGCTTTGCCAGATCACTAAAGAGGTCCACATTATAAAAAAGGTTAAGAACTGCTGACTTGGAGAGTCTCCCCCAGGGTACAGAGAGGTTAATGTGCTTTCACAGAGTCATATAACCAATGTTTGCCAGGATCAGGATTTGAACTCAGGTCTTCTTGATTCTAAGGCTAGTTCTCCATCCACTATGCCGTGATGCCTTTCTAACCCAGTGCAACAGGTAGTGCAACAGTATTATCCCCATTTTTCAGATGAGAAAACTGAAATTCAGGAAGAAAAAGTGATTTGTCCAAAGTCCTACAGTCTTAAATGGCAGAGCTAGAATTTGAAGCCAACTGTTCAAACTCCCAGTCCAATGCTACCTCCTAGTAAGAGCAGAAATTCAATGCTTATTGACTTGGATATAGAAAGAACTAACAGTTCTTGGTAGGCACGGTGCTGCAATAGACAGAACTCTGAATCTGGTGTCTGGAAGACCTGAGTTCAAATCTAGCCTCTCACACATGCTAGTGTGTGACCTGTGCAAGTCACTTAACCCCTATTTGCCTCAGTTTCCTCAACTGTAAAAAGGGTATAATGCCTAGGTGGCACAGTGGATAGAGCACCAGCCCTAGAGTCAGGAGGACCTGAGTTCAAATGTGACCTCAAACACTTACTAGCTGTGTTACCCTAGGCAAGTCACTTAACCCTTATTGCCTCCAAAAAAATTTTTAAAAAAGGTTGAGACGGGAGGGGAAAGGACAATAGCAACTACAAGAAAATGTTTTTAAAACTTTTAGCACAGTGCCTGGCAAAGAGTAAGTGTTATATAAATACTTATTCCTTTCCCCCATATATTTCTTGTCATTTCAGTGGGAGGAGGTAAGAGAGTGATAGAGGGAAGGTGGCCAGATCTGTGATTTCATCAGTGTGGGGGAATTTCCAGTATGGAACCTTCCTCCACTGGCCCAGCAGTTATCTCAGAGAGTTAGGTGCCTAGGGCATTGAGAGGTTAAGTCACTCACCCAGAATCACACAGCTAGTTAAGTATGAGAGGCAGGATTTTAACTCAGGCTTTCCTGACTTTAAGGCCAGCCTTCTATTCATTAAAGCATACTGCATCTTTTAAATAGTGTTGAAGAAATATTAAAATCCAGGACAACAGAACCATCATTTTAAAGCTAGAAGGGACCTCAGAGTGATGACAATATGGGTAGCAACAATATCTTCCATAATGGAGACATACAGATCAACTGTTTCTTAGTTCTCTAGAGATAAAATGGAACTTAAATTCAACTACTACAATAATTGGTTGGAAAACCAGGACACTTCAATTCTAGTCTTAGAGTTTGATCATTATCTATATATAACTGGGAGCAAGAAAGTTTGCCTGTCAAGATCTCAAGCTTCTCCTCTATGAGGCCAGAGAGTTAGACTAGATATCTCAAAGGTGCCTTCCAGTTTGCTCATTCTATGGCTTAATTGATAACATTTTACTTTTAGGTGATAATACCATTCATAATCAGGGCTGATCTGGAGTCCCAATCAGCCATAAGACAATGTAAAGGGAGACTTGGTGAAAATGTGAAGGAACAAATTAATCCCTTACCACCACAGGGAAACCAACCCCTGAGCTCCTGTTCTAATGGTGAATCAATAGCATCACAGTGTTAGTAGCAGAAGCTGACATTTACATAATGCTTTGGGTTTTGTAAAATTCTCATTCGATCCTCATGACAACCCTGGGTTTTGTTGTTGTTGTTCAATCATTTTAATCATATCTTACTCTCTGTGACCTCATTTGGGGTTTTCTTGTCAAAGATACTGGAGTGGTTTGCCATTTCCTTCTTCAGCTCATTTTACAAATGAGAAAACTGAGGCAAATAGGGTTAAGTGACTTGCCCAAGATCACACAGCTAGTGTCTGAGGCTGTATTTGAACTCAAGTCTTCCTGACTCCAGGCCCAGAGCTCTATCCACTTTACCATTTAGATATCCCTAACAACCCTGGGAGCTAAGCACTATTATTATCATCATTTTAGAGATGATGAAATTGAGACGGCAGAAATTAAGTGACTTGCCCAGGATTACAGAGCTAATAAGTGTCTGAGGAAGAACTTTTGATGATATCTATAGTTCATAACCAGTTGTAAAAAATTTCTCAGCAACCTAAGTGTTATCTAGCATCATTTTTAAAAATTCTTTGTCATATCCTCATACACGTCCATGTGAAACAGATACGGGATAAGTTCACAGTTTCATATGTCCTCTTTATATATCTAAGTGTTGGTTTATTGGTGATTAAGTTCACAATAAAAATAAACTTTTGAATTTTTTTTAAAAAAGACCATGACTCTAAGTAGTCAAATGATAAAGCATCATCAGGCCAGCAGGTAGGAAGTGCAGATACGAACTGAAGGCCATTTTTTACATCCATAGTGTGGGAAAGAAGGATAATCACTACAAGTCACATTAGCTCTGAATGCAAAGTATGAAGAGACAGCTTTATAACCAAATGCCAAATACAGGAAAGCAATTTAATAAAGGTAACTAGCGGACAATAGTGATGCTTGCATGATAAAAGATGGACAGGAACATGATGAATTCTGGATGGACTACCTGCTCACCAATCAAGATAATTAAAACTTTTAAAAAATGTATTGCATTTCTTATACATACACGAAGTTATGTTATAGATAGATGTAAATAGAGTCCGCTGAAGATGGTAAAGATCCATTTCTTAGAAAGAACTATTCAGTGAGCACCATATTTATCCCACTCCCTATTCCCTCCTATCACACCCACACATCACCTTACCAGGTTGGGCTTAAGGTCGCAGTGGGGGGGGGGGAATGACAAGACTATACATTTGGAAACAGTTTCAACTAAATGGTCCCATGGAGCCAAAATAACAACAGTGTTCACCTTCTTGTGTTTGAACTCAGGTCTTTCTGATTCCAGGCCAGGCGTTCTATCCTACTTAGCTGCCTTTTTTAATAGTGGATGGAAAAAGATGCTGATGTAAGTTCCCTCAGTTCTTAAGTAACTAAAATCATTGACTACCTCCCTCAGTTTCAGGCACACATTAAGCACAGTTCTCTGAATCATGTGTGTGTAATATGGGTTGTACAAAACACAAACAAATATTCTCTGGCTGCATCAGACCAACTACATGTGTGACTTAGCATTTGGTCCTATAGGAGATGATGAAGTCCCTGGCTCCCTAACCATATGGTTTGGTGCTGAAAGGACTTGGCATCTTGACGTGATGGGTGGTCCCTTGCTCCTCTTTTACCCTTATTACAGCAGCAAGGGGGCAGGGCACTGTGTCAATGAAAAGAACAGTTAGTCCCTGTCTCATCCTCTAATTTCAATTCTTCTGTGTGTCAAGCAGTGCACGTTGCTTCTAGATTCCAGGAAGGGAGTGGGAGAATAGATGGTGTTCTTTTCCCTAACACTGCTTCAGCTCCCATGTAGAACACGCGTGTGAGCTTGCACTTGGAACCTTGGCCTCCTTCTCCCTCTTTAAATCTCCTTTCCTGGGTAGGTGACCAAACATCATTCTCAAGATGGACACGTCCATGCTTGGAGGTGAAGCTGTGAGTCAAGAGGTCCAGATATCCCATGTCCCATGAAGAAGAAGCTAACTGGTGGCAAGGGAAACTTCTGCATTAGAAAAGTCAAGCAACTGGCAAAAGGAACAGCAAGGCTCTTGGTCTGGCTTGCCAAAAGATATGGACTTTGAGGGATGGTTTTAAAACCTGGGTTTATGTCTTAACTTTGGTATCTAGGGGCTGGGAAAGTCATATTAACCTCGGTTCCAGGCAATACCCTAAGACGATCAGCAGCATAACAGTTCCTGATGGGTATTAATGGAGGAAGTTTCTTCCACCAAAAAAATTACATACACACAGAATTAGTAAAGGTTTTTGAAACAAAAGTTTTAACATTCTTAGGAAGTATAGGGGAAGAGTGTCATAAAAATAATGTACCATAAATATGTGACAGGAAAAAAATTACCCAGTGTCAAAATACAGTAGGTGACAACTTAAAAAATAAACTAAGAGGAAAGGCAGGATATGAAAACAAAATGATCCTTTAAAAATAACCTAAAAACGTCACCATCATAGCAAATACCAGCAAGTTCAAAATCAAATGGGTAATAAGGTGGAAGAGACCTCAGAAATCATCTAATCCAATCTTCTCCCACCCCCATTTTACGAATGAGAAAATTGAGACCCAGGGAGGTTAAGAGATTTGCTCGAGGTCAAACAGGTAGGAAGTTTATCCCTTCTTTTTATCTGTTGGTTTTTTTTAGGGTAATGGAAAGAACAATTTACTACATTTGATATTGAATGACCCAGGTTAGAATCCCAACTCTGTTACTTAGTACCTGTATAACTTTGGGCAAATCAGTTCTTTCAGGGTCTCAGTTTCCTGGGGACTTGGTCTAGGTTTGTTCTAGTTTTCAATGCAACGTTCCTTTGAAAATTCAACAGAGAAAAGTACTCAATTTTGTAAAAAGATTATTTTTAACTAACAAGATAGTGTAACTGTCACTTCCAGGCTCAATGTAGCCAAGATAGAACAGTCATTCTTCTTGAGTCGTTTCAGTTGTATCCAACTCTCTGTGACCCTATTTGGGGTTTTCTTGTCAAAGAAACTGGAGTGGTTTGCCATCTCCTTCTCCAGTTCATTTTACAGATGAAGAAACTGAGGCAGAGTTAAGTGACTTACCCAGGGTCACACAACTAGCTAGTAAGTATCAGGCCAAATTTGAACTCTGGTCCTCCTGAGTCTGGGGCTAGTGCCTCTATCCACTGCACCACCTAGCTACTATGAAAAGACCCACAAAGCAAAAAATACTTGGTCCTTCACTTTCCTCATTGTGAACATCCCGTAGGAGCAGCCAACTCACATTAGTTAAGTCAAAGCATTGAACTGTGGATTTTCCTCCCCACAGGAACATTTATCGCACCAATGGAAAATGCCATTTGTACAATTAAGAGTGAGTAAATTGGTGGGAAGAGAAGCAAAAACAGCAGCAATGCTTTGTTATCTAAAAGGAATGTTTACAAAATGTTAGCCTAAACTTTCAAGCTTCTACAGTGTTTCCATATTTATGTTTCCACTAATAAGGAAAAAACCTTATTAGCACAAAATCATCTCATTTCTGATTAACAGGAAGCATGTAGCAATGGTAAATGCCTCTAATTACTTCAGGGGGCAATTAATTCACCATAACCATTCTCAAATGTTACTAAATACTATAAACTACAGTAGCGGAATTTTATTCTCTTCTTCTTTACCTCCATCCCTCTGAAATACATATATCTGGTCCTTTTAACCTGTCCTCAATTAACTGCTTTAAAAGTACAGTGACAGATCTTGTTCTTTTCTATTAAAATCTATAGAAAAATTTTTACTTTTACAAAATATTTCAACTGATAAGCTTGAGGTCGATAGTGGTGACAGGCAACAGTTGGATTTCTGGAAAGGGTTGCTAAGTGTTGGCTTAGTTGGACTTCTGTGATCAATTTCAGAGGAATTTCAGAAAGAAGCCCTTTTCTACAAGTGAAGGTATTTATTACCTGGAGGGTAGTTTTAGAGTTTTACCAAAAATAAATTATGAACTCCTTCTCTGTATGGCATAAAATTGAAGCAGAAAAAATAATTTTATCTCTATAATTCTTCCCTACTCTCACCCCTGCCACCCCTCTCTCCCCATCCTACCCTGTCTCCCTACCCTTATCCACTGCTCTCCATTCCACCACTGCACAACTATTAGCGTAGTGCCTAGGATACAAGAAGTACTTAATAAATGCTTGTTGATTTCACCTAGCACATGAAGGCCATTCCAGATATAATATAGAGCATACAGTCAGCATACTATGGCAAGACATACTAGTAAGTTATCTGTAGTAACTAGTAACTAGATACTCCAGTAACTTATCTGCCCTACTGAACTTGCAAGAATTCCTAACCTAGACCAGGGAATATCTTATATACATATAAGAGTCGATGTATTTTTTTAAGAGACGATATAGTATTTTCTTCCAGCTCCCTAAACTATGTGACTTCATAAGAAAATGCTCACAATTATAAAAAAGCATTAAAATTCTCCTTGGAAAAATTAACCGTGATGGGAATCCATCTTCTTTGAGGCTCAGAATAGTTTACCTGGACACCTAAGAGGATATTGATTCCCCATTACTGCAATAATCCATTTTCAGTCAGTGTTAATGCACATAGTATTCAAGTTCATCTAATACCAAAAAGATCCATCAGCAAAGGACTTGATCATCACCGAAGCCAGAGGGCAGGAAGACCTTCCCCATTAAGTCAATATGTCTCTATTGATTTCATGGACCTTTAATTCAAATACATTAAGAAAAGTACAAAGGAAAGATTCTTGTTCCCTTCATAATTATTTATTTCATGCCATACATTAATACACCCTTTCCTGTTTTAGGTTCTGACATAAAAGGGCTTAGAGTAGGTTAATACATCATTACTATATGTGCTTTATGACTTATGAGGCAAAATTATCATCAAACTCTTTTATGTGAAACTGTGGGTTAAGTGGGGCAGCGAGGTGGTGCTATGGATAGAGTGCAGGGCCTGGAATCAGGAAGACCTGAGTTCAAATCTGACCTCAGATGCGTACTAGCTGTGTGACCCTAGACAAGTCACTTAACCTTGTTTTCCTTAGTTTTCTCATCTGTAAAATGACATGGAAAAGAAAATGGCAAACTACTCCAGTATCTTTGCCAAGAAAACCCTACATCAGGTCATAAACAGTCAGACACAACTGAAAAATAACTGAACAACATTGTGGGTTAAGTATTACAGGAGGTTTAGGTACTTGGTCTGCCATATGCAACACTGTTATATGTTTTACTGTGTTGTGGGCTATGTATATCATATGTTCTTACTTGCTGTATTTAATTATAATGTGGATGATATATACAAGGTAACTGTATGTCTACTATGTGTTTTTTTAAATCCTAAAATTTCATCAGTGTTTTACCCTAAAGTGTTAAGTTTTACATGGAGATGGAATTGCTAGGCAAGAAGATTTTATTCTAAAACACGAATTACTTTAATTACATGCACAGATTATTGTTGCCTATATCCTGGGGGTCCAGCTCATGTGCAGAATGCTACTATGTCTCTGCAGCAACTATTCAATGCCTGCCATTATAGCCCCAAATCAGCCACGGACAATATATAAACAATTGAGCATGTCTGTGTTCCAATAAAATTTTATTTATATATAATGTAATTAGTTATTAGTAATTATTATTATTATTAGTGATAAATTTTATCTAATTTTCACATATCATAAAATATCCTTCTTTTGATTTTTTTAACCATTTAAGAATGTAAAAACCATTCTTAGCTTGCAGGTTGCACAAAAATAGGGACTGGGCCTAAACTAGTGTACAGGCTGTAGTTTTCAATGCTCGTTCTAGAAGACCTGCAAGAAGTCTGACAGGTAGCACTGGAGAAGGAAAAAAACTAACATAGAAAAAAAGCAAGAATAAAGCAAAACAAAAGACCACAAGCAATGTTACAGGCCCTTGATAGACCAGAAATTCCATCTTACCTCTCTATACTTTTGCACTAGGCATCCCCCATGCCTGCAGTGTATTCCCTCCTTACTCAGCCTCAAAGCTTCCTATCTTTTCTTTAAGATGCAGTGCAAGTACTAATTTTTGTGTGGAATCTTTCTTCTCTGCAAAGCTAATGCCTTCCCTCCCAAACTACTTTTTATTAAACTACTTTTTTATTTGCACGTAATAATTTAATATTTATGCTTTACAACATGTATTTGTTGCCTCCTCCATGAGAATATAAGTTTACTGAAAATAGGAATTATTTTATTTTTATACTTGTACACCCAGGAAATAAAATATGGGCAAATATTATTGCCACCACTACTACAATGAAGGCTGGGAGAGTATGTCTTTAATATAAAGACAATGTGGTAAATATATCATTTTAAGTGCATGTGGGGAATAAGAAGAGAGATGGTTTAATCTATTATCTCAGAACCTGGAAAAATCATTTTTGTCTATTTTAAATCTTGTAACAATCTCTTTAAATGGTTCAAAAATATAAGTGTTGTAAAAAGAGAAGTCAACTCTACAAAAATATTATACATTCAGAAAATACAAATACTATATCTTTGGAATTCTATTGGTGCCACTGATAGGCCAACTTCTAGGGAAAAGGGCAAATTAGAATAAATCTGTGAAACTTTTAGGATTGACTCAGAATTTTAGAGTCGGAAGGAATCCTAGAGATACAGCCCAAGGCTCTGACTTTACAGTTGAGAAAACTGAGGTCTCAAAAGGTCCTTGCCCAAGGTCATACTAGCTAATGGCTGAGCCCAGCTGAGAACACAAGTGTCTTGACTTCCTAGTTAGTTAGTTAGTTTCCTTTCCAATATCTGACACTGATGTTAATCAAGGAGTGATTATTTATTTATAAAATCAGTCTTTTCTTTATAAAAGCTTTTGATAGGATTTCTTTAAATAATTAAGTCCCCTAATCAAGTTAAAATATGATTCAGTTTATAAAAACTAAACATACTCATCACTCTTTGGGTATACATTCATTATACAAAATGATATGGGTACTATTCCTTTCAAGGAAGGAAGGTATGGAGCAGGTATAGATAAATGGACAAATGGAATAATGGGCATAGCTTCATTTGTGATTCTTTAAGTTTGTGGTTCTGGAAATTGCATGTGGGTAAAGGTAAAAATGTGAACAACAAACGTTTTACAACAAAGAAGTGCCTCTGAATCATTCCTAAACCAGGAAGTCACTTCCATCTATAATCTTCGTAGAGAAAGTTTTGTGATTCTCAAGTTGCTTAGGTGACTAAGGCTTTGATCTTCTTGTGTTCTGTTTAATAGTATGACAAGTCACGTAATATTATACTCTTTTTGAAAACTCTGGGATCTAAATTTGATTTGGTAGTACTAAATACAACATGTGTTTTTTAATAAAGTTGGCATCACGTTCAAAGATTTTGTGCAAAATACCCATTCTAAGAAGAGACCTAGAAGTTTTACATTTCAAGTGCTAATGATGTATACTATGATGCAAAAAAGAAACTATTATGAACTTTTCAATATGAGAGAACCAAGCTGAGTCACTACAGGTATTTATTTATGTACATACCTAGTACATAAATTAAAAAAAAAAGTATCCATAAAAAAACTGAGTCCTAGGAAATGGTCTCTGTCCCTGTCTCATCTCGTCTCATCTTGTCTCCTCCCTCCCTCCTTCCCTGCCTGTCTGTCTGTCTGTCTGTCTATCTGTCTGTCTGTCTGTCTATCTCTCTGTCTCTCTTCCCCTCATCCTCCTGTCCTCCTGTCTCTTTCTCTCCCCCGATTTTGCCCTCTCTCCTCCCTTCTCCTCTCTTGTCTTCTTCCTCTCCTTCCCACTCTCCTGAGTGGGAATCTTAAACCCTGTCACCTGATCCTGTATGACACTTTCAAAAAACCTATAACTTAATCCTTCAGGGGAAAAAAATGGACATTCAGTGAAATAGAGGACTTTCAAGCATTCTTGATGAAAAGACCAGAGCTTAATAGAAAATTCGACTTTCAAATACAAGACTCAAGAGAACCATGAAGAGGTAAACAGGAAAGAGAAATCATAAGGGTCTTATTAAGGTTGACCTGTTTACATTTCTGCATGGAAAGATGATATTTGTAACTCATGAGACCTTTGTCAGTATTAGGGTAGTTGGAGGGAAAAAATTATATGTATAGATAGATAGATAATAGAGGGCACAGGGTAAGTTGAAGATGAAGGGGTGATATTTGGAGAATAAAATTAAGGGGTGAGAGAGGATTATACTGGGAGAAGGAGAAAGGGAGAAGTAGAATGGGGTAAATTATCTCACATAAAATGACAAGAAAAGGCTTTTACAGTGGAGGGGAAGCAGGGTAAGGTAGGAGGGAATGAGTGAATCTTATTCTCATCAGATTTGGCTTAAGGAGGGAATACCATACACATTCAATTGGGTATGGAAATCCATCTTACTCTACAGGAAAATGGGAGGAAGGGGATAAGAGAGGGGGGAATGATAGAGGGGAGGGCAGATTGGAGGAGGGGGTAATCAGAAGCAAACGCTTCTGATGAGAGACAGGGTCAAAAGAGAGAATATAATAAATGGTGGCGCAGGATAGGATGAAGGGAAATATAGTTTGACTCCTATGGAAGTGTTTTGCATGACTACACATATAGAACCTGTATTGAGTTGCTTGCCTTCTCAATGAGGGTGGATGGGGAGGGAGGAAGGGAGAAAATTTTGAAGCCAAAGTTTTAAAAACAAATGTTTGGGGCAGCTAGGTGGCACAGTGGATAGAGCACCGGTCCTGGAGTCAGGAGGACCTGAGTTCAAATTCAGCCTCAGACAAAACACTTGACACTTAATAGCTGTGTGACCCTGGGCAAGTCACTTAACCCCAATTGCCTTAAAAAAATGTTAAAAATTGTTTTCACATGCAACTGGGAAATGAGATATACAGGCAATGGGGTATAGAACTCTATCTGTCCTACAGGAAAAATAGAAAAAACCGGGGATAAAAGAAGGGGGGAGTGATAGAAGGGAGGGCAGATTAGGGGAAAGGGTATTCAGAATGCACACCATCTTGGGGTGGGGGAAGGGACGAGATGGGGAGAAAATTTGGAACTCAAAATCATATGGAAGTGAATGTTGAAAACTAAAAATAAATAAATAAGTAAATTAATTAAAAAAATAAAAAATGCAAAAAAATGCAAAAACCTCTAACTTCCAGAATTTACTTTCTTCCTCCCTTTTTACCACAAGCTCAAGTCCTGGTGGTGGTGGTGATGATGGTGGTAGTGGTTATGGTATGTGTGTGGGGGGCATTGTTTTAATAAAGTGGTTTACTCACAAAAAAGGAAAAACACAGGAGTAAAAGTAATAAAAAGTAAATTTTAAAATAAAGTCTCCCTAGAGAGATCTGGGTTACTCACAAACTTACAATATCTGCCAATCTAGTTCATGTACCCTTTCAGCAACCCTGGTTCTTGGCTTCCATTTCAACTCCAACCACAAAAATAGTGGCTAGTCTCCCATTCTCTCTACAGCTCAATTCTAGAATGATATTCTTTCCCAGAGCATTTCATACTGGTATCTAAATCAGCCCTACTTCTGACACCCTGGGCCAGTCTCAAGGGTTAGTTCTAAAACCTGGGTCATACCCTCACCAGTTAGGTATGGCCAATGTACCCTGATACTCTTAGAATACCGATTGACTCCTTGACTTGCTAACACATCCCCTACTCCACAATCAATCCAACAAAAGTGGAAAAATGAGAAGAAAACATTAACAGTTTCCTATCGTCAAAAATATTCATAAAGACATATCATTTCACCAAAGCCAACTATATGTATACACACATCCAAACACACATATGTACACATCCACACATATATAAACACATATGTATGTCATTTTTATATATAGATATGTGTGTGTATCACTGCCACATCATTGTTCTCTCTCTTCCAGCTATACTGACTTAAGGACAGAGAAAACAATGAGATACTAGAGAACTTGGACGGTAAAAGGAGATTCTCCCTGATAAGTTTATAAACAAAATATAGGCATTTCCCTCTGCTAGAGAAGACCAGCTGTCTGTACTTTAGGGTACAGGGGTTTTCTTCCTGGCAAATCTTGATAGGGTTCTAGAAATTCAGATGATCGAAGAAAGATTCAGTGTGCTCATGCCCGAGGGAATATGGTTGAAGTAAGTAATGAGTAATAACAAAGTACTATTTGCTTTTATCTGGATTCTTGTGTATCCTCAAATGTTGCTCTAAATTATGTGCTACTCTTCTAAATTATAAGGACCTTTGGTCCACTAAGTATGGGGTTGCTATGTGATGGTATAAGGGCCCAACCCTTTCACTATCAGGAGCCTCTCTCCCTCCACTTTTAGTGTTACCGAATTAGCATATTGGGTTCTGAGCCCCATATAACCTTAGCATCAACCAATGGCATCCCCTCTGTCTTGATGAGATTGATTTGGTATCAAGCCCTAGCCACCCCTAACCCCCTGACTATGAGTCAAGGAAAGAGGAAACCACCATTTTAAACCTGATACAAGTCCTCATGAAAAAAAAACAAAAAAACAAGTCCTCGTGAATAGCCAAATCTCTGGCATCACTTTCTACCTAAGTACACCACATTCTGGAGGTATCCTTATCCCTACCAGAGCTGTTTCTGGTCAGAGTATGTGCTGAATAAATGTTTGTTTTATCTACTTCCCTACCTCCATGTTTCTTGGTGCTTCCTAAGTGCTTCATGGGAATTCCCACGAAATACCCAATTTCTAGCACAGTGTCAGGTGTTTTTCCTCCCCTTGACCTCATAAACAGAGACAGGAGAAGACATAAGTATAATAACTTATTGATACTAGTGAATGCTACACCAAGCTATTACTTTTCATTATTTAAGACAAGTGTAACTGAGCAAAAAAAAAATGTACTTATTTGTCTTTTTTTAGGACTCAGTTCACTATGTCTGTAGGAAAACTAGTTACGGCCATGAGATCATAATCCATGCACCACCATTATATCACATGGCAGCTCATTTGCTTTGTAGGCAAAGTATCAGAGAGGAAACTCATAGCTTCTGAAATTCGAGCTTTTGTTCACCCAAAGCTATGAAATGAAAAGTTCACATGAAGGAAATATAATGAACCTATCCATTTATTACGTCCATTACCCTAAACAGAAGCCATCCTAATTGGTGCAGGGCATACTCTTCATAACAAATTTGTCTTTCTGGGTACATTCCCCAAGTTACACTATCTTCCCAATCTTTGATATCTGAGTGACTAGTTAATCTAACTATTCTGTGCTAAAGAGTTATTTTTTTTCAGTTAATGGGCAATAAGTAACCTGTTACTCTTCCTGATGACATATTTGTATTTTACCTGGTGTTTTCAATGTCCTAAAGAGTTGCACAGTATAACTAGGAACTAGGTTCAAGCCCCAGCTCTACTATTTATTATTAGTGTGACCTTGATCAATTCATTAACCTTTACAGAATCTGTTTCCTCTTTTGTAAAATGAGAAGTTTTGACATTTAATAAGTCTGCCATCATGAGCTGGTAGGAATGCCAGTGTCTGTTGCAGGCATTCAGGAGGAGATAGTTTTGAGTAAGCAAACCTATCATGGCACCTCAAAACAAATCATACTGACAGCTACCCCTACTGTGCTAAAAAGCTAGCTGATTCTGCTATAAAAGAACCACATAGACCGCTGAAAAGGTGGATGAAGAATTTATACTGGCTTGAGTATGTGCCTCACTGCATTCTGTAGCAAAAGTAAAGGGGCATGAAACTAATAAATACGTAATAACATTCAATCAATTTTTTGATTCAAAGGTTATTTCTGGGGATGAAATTGCTAAAGTAAGAAACTCAGAGAAAGCTCTTCTGATCAGAATAATGGAATGATAATTCCAGTCAGAATCAGAGCTGCAACTAAGTGTAATTTTAACAGACACGTATAAATTCTCCCTAACACTAGTTTCTTGTAACTTGTTCTTTTAAGACATCTTGACCAGATTTTTCTCCTGCTGACAGTTGGCAAATAGTGAGGTTTTTTTTTTTAACAAAGTCTAAAAGGAGTGGCCAGAGGGAATGTTTCTAACACCAGTCTAATCATTTTTCTCACTGGAATGCTTTTTGGTGAGGGCCAGGTTAGCTGTAAGAAAGAAAAAGACTAAATTTCTCTGCCTCACTATACCAAATAGCAATGCATTTCTTAACTCTTCATCTTTTAGCTCAAGAACCATATTATCACCACAACCAATCGATAGGTACCAACTATGTGCCAGGCACTGGAGATCAAAACACAAGGAATGAGATAAGCCCTACCTAACTGGGAAACAACAAATAAGTGTGCATACACATACACACAGACATGCACATACACACATACATACATGCATGCATAAACATACACACACATATAGATTTGTTGTCATATACGTGTATATGTATTTATAATTTTATCGATCAAAGTGATTCATGAAAGTGTCAGCATTAACATCTGATTTGCTACTGCACCTGAGGATCATGAGACCTTTGCATCTGTTGTTGTGGTGGTGGTTGTTCCTTGGTCCTTTTGTCATGTCTGCATCTTTGAGACCCCCATTTGGGGTTTTCTTGGCTGTGCAACGGATAGAGCATTGGGTTGGAATCAGGTAGATTTATCCTCACGAGTTCAAATCCAGCCTCAGACATTTACTAGCTGTGTGACCCTGGGTAAGTCACTTAACTCTGTTTGCCTCAGTTTCCTCATCTGTAAAATGAGCTGGAAAAGGAAATAGCAAACCACTTCACTCACCATCTTTTCCAAGAAAACCCCAAATGGAGTCACAGAGAGTTGGATGTGACTAAAATGAGTGAACAACAACAACCCTTAGACTGCGAGTTCCTTGAGAGCAAGGATTGTCTTTTCCATCTGAATCCCCAGTGCTTAGCACTGTACTTTGTACAAAACAAGGACTTAATAAATTCTTTATTTATTCATTCCTTCAGTATTAATAAAATAAATATAAAAATATAAATAAACATAAAGAGAACACAAATAAATACAAGGTAGTAAGGAGATTATGATAATTCCACTACATTCATTTTCAATAGTTTTAAAATAGAGGCAAGATTCTGCCTGAAGAGTATATCTAGATGTATTACCATTGTTCTGGGCTAAAAAGTTAATGAGTGACCATAAGATCACACACTGGGTGCTGAAAGAGATCTTAAAGGTCAGTTGGTCTATCTCATTTTAAGGTCAGGGAACTGAAGAACAAAGAGATTAAATGACTTGTCCAAGTTCACATAATTAATAAGTAGCAAAACAAGGATTTGCACTAAAATTGGATTTGAGTCCCAAGTCCAAATTTAGTGTCTCTGCCCGTACTCCTCAAGCATTGACACCACATTGCCCCTGTCTCTCAATGATGAAAAGTAATGTAATTATTTACATTTTATTCTTCTAGTATTTTTTAAATTGTGAACTTAATCACTGACAAATATGAACAAAGAACAAAAAGAGGAATTGTAGATGAAACCACAAATTTCTACTTTCTAAAGGTGTACATTAAGTTCAACACAACAGTAACATAATCGCCCTGTTTGTGTCCCTTTTCAAACATTTGTTTTCTTCTGTGTGCTTTTAAAGTATTTTGATGCATCTTTCTTTATTTGGAATCTCTATCACTACTGAATAGCTTATTCCAATCCCCTGTGCTCTACTCCTACTCAAAAGAGAGAAGCTTTCCTTGTAAGAAATAAGTATAGTAAAAAAAAAAAAATTCAACATATTGCCCATGTCTGAAAATGTACGCCTCTTCTATACCTCTAGTCTATCACCTTTCTGCCAAGTAGTGGGTGGTATGCTATTTTCATTATTCTAGATATTAAGTCTATTTTTAAAAAATAATTTTATTGAAATCTCCTATTTTTACCTCACCCACATTCCCCAATAAAATCCTTTCCCCTCCCACTCCCAGAGAGCCATTTCTTACAACAAAGGAGAAAAAAGAAGAAAAATGTTCGACAAACCTAACAACCATGACATCAACAATAATAATAATAGCTAACATGTATATAGTGCCTACTATGTGCCAGTCACTGTCTTAAGCACTTACAAATATTCTCTTATTTGATCTACATTGAAAAACTGATATTATCTTTGATATTTCACACCCATAGTTACCTATCCCTGCAAAGAAAGGTGGGAGGTGACTTCTCATCTCTTTTTTGAAACCAGGTTCAGTGACTACAGTTTCATAGTATAAAGTTTCAACTGTTTTGTTATTCTTTCCATTTACATTGTTGCAATCATTGTTTCTTATTACATTTTGCATCAGTTCGCATAAGTGTTCTCATGTTTCTCTTCATTAAACATAGTTATTGTTTCTCAGAGCACAGTAATAACCCATTACATTTATACCATACCCAAATTTTGTTGTTGTTGTTGAGTCATTTCAATTGTATCTGACTCTTCATGACCCCATTTGGGGTTTTCTTGGCAAAGATACTGGAGTGGTTTGCCATTTCCTTCTCCAGCTCATTTTACAAATAAGGAAACTTATTTGTTTCCTGAGGCAAACAGGGTTAAATTATCCTTAGCTCTTTACTACCACTACTATTAAAAACACTTTGTCTATGGTGGTCTTTCTTTTTTTTTTCACATTTGACCTCCTTGGGGCATCTGCCTAGCAGGACAACATCTGGGTCAAAGGTTATGGACATTTTAATCACTTTCTTCACATAATTTGAAGTTGCTGTACAGAATGTTTGGACCAATTCACAACCCCACCAATAGTGTATTAGCATAGTATGCTCATCTTTCCACAACTCCTCCAACACCAATTATTCTGACCTTTTGTCATCTTTACCAATTTACTGGATGTGAGGTAAAAAGAGTTGCTTTGATCTGCATTTCTTTTATTATTAGTGATTCGGAGCATTCTTTCATATAGTTGTTAATAGTTTGAAATTCTTTTGAAAACTACAGTATCCTTTAACCACTTATATCTTGGGAAATGGCCTTTGATCACATATTTTTTTCTGTTAATTGTCTATGTATCTTAGATATCAGATTCTTATCAGAGATGTTTGATACAAAGATTTTTTTTCTAGTTGACAACTTCCCTTCTTTTTAATCACATTCTTTCCTGTATAAAAAAACTCTTCATTTCATGTAATTAAAATTATCCATTGAATTCTCATTCCTTTGTTTAGTTAAGAATTCACCAGCAGCAGCACCACTACCCCCTAGCCATGCTGATAAGAGGAATTTGGTCTGATTCTTTTATAATTTTTTTATAGTATGACCTTAATCAAAGCATGTATACATTTTACATATTTTAAATTTTATTTTAAATTTATGAAATAAAACAAACATTTCAATAACACAATAGTATAAAAAAAGATGATTGTACATGAAACTGCAAATCTATTATGTACAATTTGTTATTCCTTTTAAATATATAATAAAGTTATCGTGTAAAAACTGGGCAGGGCTTAATCAGGGTCCTATTCTTTCTCATCTTTTTCAAAGCTTTGATTCAGAAGTGTTAAATAAAGTTAAATCTGGGCTGAAAAGCCTCATCCCTACATTGGAAAAAAAAAGAGGAAAACAATAGCAAAGACATCCTTCTTTACTTGAGAAACTAAGAGCTTAGGTGGAACATAATAGCAAAGAGTGAGAATGAATCACTTTTCTTGGTGATCCAGGTGAAGGGAATCATCTAGTTTGGTGTTTGGGGGAGAGCCATATATATATATGCACACATACACACATATATATACATATATATGATTTTTGTAGAAGAGTCTATTTGTAAAAAATATAAAATAAAAAGAACTAATTGGAGATTAAACAACCTAATCTTAAAGAATAAGTGGGTTAAAAATAAACCATAGAAACAATCAATAATTTCATTAAAAAGAATGACAAGAATGAGACAATACTTCAAAACCTATGGGATACAGCAAAGCAGTAATCAGAGGAAAATTTATATCTTTAAAGGCATGTTGGAGTTTGTCAATGGTTGGGTTATTTGGTTCAGTTATTTCTGATTTTTTTTAACTTTTCCATTCAAATAATCTACTTTTTTATTTGTAACCAGTACTATGTCATTTCAAAAATTACTGATTTATAACATCATTTTAGGCATGGATATACTATTCCCCTTCCTTCTTACTTTTTTCCATTGTTTCCCTTGATATTCTAGATCTTTGTCCTTTTTTAAGTGTTTGTTTTTGCTTTTTATTTTATTTTTAAAATTTAACTTATTTTTTGTTACATTTTATGTTTCAAATTGTCTCCCTCCCTCCCTCTATACTCCACACTATAGAAGGCCACAATTTGACACATACACATATGTGTGTGTATATAATGCATACACACATGTATGTTTGTGTATATGTATTGTGTGTAGTGTGTGTGTGTGTGTGTGTGTGTGTGTGTGAAACCATACTCTGCATACTTCCGGTTTTTTCTCTGAAAGTAGATAGCATCTTCCTTCAGTTGATTTGAGTATTTATAATACTCAGAATAACTTAGTTGTTCAAAGTTATTTTTTGAACAATATTGCTATTACTGTGTACGATGTTTTCTTGGTTCTGCTCATTTCATTCTTCATTGTTTCATGCAAGTCTTTCCATGTTTTTCTAAAATCAATCTGCTGATCTTTTGTTCCTGTAAATGGATTTTATTTTATCTAACCCTGTAAAGTAGCCCCCTTGCTAGTTTGATTGACGTTACTTTCATTTAAGTGTAAACTGAAAAATACAAAATTGAATTCTATTTTTATGTTGTAGATTAGATATTGTTGGGTTGGTTTTTTTGAGGGGTTGAGGGGAGTTGGGGTCTGTGATTTCACACAGACAGCACGGGGTAACTGAGGCTTTGCTAATGGGTCCTGAATTTAAAGGAGATGGAATTTACAAGGTACTGCCAACACTTGTTCAGGCAACAGACTTTAATACCTAGTAAGCAAGAACACTGAGTTAAAATGACATCCACCATGGGCAGGCCCTTAGCAGGGGGTCCCAAGGTATCCCAGTGTCTCTACCAGTGGAGGCCAATATCCCAGTGTTTCTTTCTTCCCCATCCCCAACTTAAATGAAAGTTATTTGCTGTGATCATTATGGCTGTTAAGTAAGTATTAAACTCTAGAACTGTCTCATCTCAACATTAATCAAAAGGACAAACTAAAAGTCATCAAAATTATAATAAAAAGTTTTATTCTCATCATCTTGATCATTTGTGTATCCTCATGACTTAGCACAGTGCTTTGCATGTAGTAAATGCTTCATAAATGTTTCCTTTTTTTCATTTAGTCATTCATAAACTGGAATTGAACAGCTAGGTGGTATAGTGGATAGAATGCTGGGCCTGGAGTTAGAAAGACTCATCTTCCTGAATTCAAATCACACTTATTAGCTGTGTGACCCTGGGAAAGTCATTTAACCTGAGCTGAAGAAGGAAATGGCAAACCACTCCAGCATCTTTGTCAAGAAAACCCCAAATGGGATCACAAAGAGTAAGTCATGACTGATACAAGTGAACAACAACAGAACCTGAAATTATCTAAATACTGACAATATTAATCATCTATCCCAGAAAATGTTTATTTCTATAACACACCTATTCATAAACATGTGGAATGTTCTAAGTGTATCATATGCTTTGGATCTTGTCAGATCTGTGTTGAAATTGTTGTGATTTTCAAATCATTTACCTATTTGATTCACTTGCCTCTCTTTTCCCTCATACAAAAACTAAGGACTCCTGAAGTTTATCTCATGTCTAAATATCCCAGATGGGAAGATCCAGCTAAGAACAGCATTGAAACAATGAAACTATAACTTAGAGAAAAGCAACAGAAAACAAATCTCAGATTCTCAAATGAGTACACTTTCATTCTTCCTTCTCTCCAGAATAGTTTAAGAAATTAGTTTCTCCACAATACTCATGAGTTCAATAGGCAAACTTTTCCCTCTCAACCATAAGGAAGATATATCCTTTAGTGGAGACATCCTTGACCTTGCTTAGCTGACCTGAAATGCCCCGCCTCATCATCGTCTGGCTCCTGGCTTCCCAGACTTCCTTCAAATCTTAGCTCAAAGCTCAGCTTCTGCAATAAGCCTTTCCCAGCCCCTCCCCCAAAGCTATGCCTCCCTTCTGGATTACCTTGCCTACATCTTACAGGATGTGAGCTCCTCGAGGGCAGGAATTATATTTGACAGTCCTTATACCTAAGAAAGTGCCTTATACATAGCATAATAATATGTTATTAATATTTTATTAATTATTAATAATCTTAATAAATGCTCATTGCCTTGTTGACTTGCTGTTTGAAAACTATCCCTGTTCATATCTGCTTTTAGCCTCTCACAGGCACCAAACAGGTCCCAGCTCTGACAATTTTCATCACTCCAAGTTACAGTTCTCTCTATGCTACTTCAGCACAGAGGTAGACCTTCCTTGTGGTAACAAACTCCAGCAGACATCTCCATCACCGCATCTGATGGAAGACACAAACCCTTCTTTGATTTAAAGTTACAAATACCTAAAAATGAAGAGGGCATGTGGTGCAGTACAGAGAAAGCTGGGCTTAGAGTCGGGATGACCTAGGTTCAAATATTGCCTTTGATTTACTAGTTAAGTGATCCTAGGCAGACCCCTTGCACAAACAATCTGTATCCTAGAGAGGCACAGAGACTCACAGGAATTAGAGACCTTGTTCTCCCTGCATGTTTATGCTCTGGGGCCCAGACATCCTTGAAAATGTACTCCACCCCTTAACCTTGGCCATGTCTGTTACTTAGGTAAACACCAAATCTCAACTGGAGATCTGAACGTATTGAAGTAAATTCAACCACAGAATCACTGGTGTGTCATAGTAGGACCCCAGAGTGAAATGTCTAGATTTATTAAAGAGGGAAGAAGAGAATCACTGTATATTAAGATAGCTATCCTCCTGTGAGGAAATCCATGAATAGAAAGAGAAATAGTATGGGAAGAATAATAGAAAATATGTGGCCAGAAAATAAATGGCAACATAAATATAAAACATATTATGGTACAAGCAGGGATGTGCTGAACCAAGCTTGACGTAACACTTCAGAAATTAGCAAACACCATAAGTCAGGGCAGCTAGACGATGCAGGAGATAGAGCACTGGGCTTTGAATCAGGAGGACACATCTTTCTGAGTTCAAATCTGGCCTCAAACACTTACTAGTTGTCTGACCCTAGGCAAGTCATTTAAATCTGTTTGCCTCAGTTTCACCATCTACAGCTGGGGAGCTGGAGAATGAGCTGGAGAAGGAAATGATGAATCACTCCAGTATCTTTGCCAAGAAAACCCCAAATAGTGTCACAAAGAGTCAGACATAACTGAAATGACTAAACAACCGTAACAAACAGGTTAGGGCTTGATTTATTGTTTTATTGATTGTCTAGTGTCAGGGGTGGGAAACATGTATGGCTGCACTTAAGGACCTAGAGGGCCACACATGACCTTGAGGCCACAGTTTCTCCACTCCTTGTCTAGATTTAAGAAAGTGATGAGAACACATTAATAATGTCGATTAAACTAAAAAGTTTGTCCTGCATACAATTTTTTCTTTTGAGAGCCAGTCGTCAAACATTTACCAGCACACCATTGAGTGTGAGTATACAACAGGTCACTTGGCCAGAAAGAGGAAATAGATTATTAGCTCCAGAAGCAGATGGCAAATGTACAATAATATAGGACTTCAATATAGGTGAGACTTCAATCCAGACATCATCCAGAGTCTTCTCTCTCTACTAAAAGCATAGCAACTAATAATTTATTCTTCCAAGAGGTAGAAGATACGATTAAGAGAATGGACACTCTAGACTCAATTCTGGCCGAAAAAATATATGTTTGATGATGAAGAAAAAAATAAAAAATGACCATAGCAGGAGGAAAGGGAAAACCAGGCCTAAGCTGACACATATCCTAGATTTGGGGAGAGTAAGCTTCAGAGTTAGAGAAAGGATAGCTAGGATCTCTAAAATTCTCTAGAGAAATCCAACTCAAGAGAGATGGGTTACTCTTGAGGATGAAATTCTGACAAAACAAACATAAACGATTCTGGTGAGTAAAAAAGAGAGCTGCTTCAAAAAAAAAACTGTGGAGGCAAAAGGAGCTCATTACATTCTCTGATTTTAAGCACTTTCTGAATCTGTGCCTGCTGAGACAGAATGGTGAAACTGAAAGAATACTGGATTTGAGGTGAGGACCATGGTGGCATTCCCAGCTCTTACTACTCAATACTACTTCTATTATCTTACACAAGTCATTTAATATCTATGTGTCTGTTTCCTCATATGTTAAAAAAAAAGAGAGAGAGTTGGATTAGAATGATGATCTAAGGACCCTTCCAGTTAAAAAATCCTTTAAGATTCAGACCACTGGCAGGAAACTCAGGGAGAAAACAAAAAAGATAGGACAAATTCCAGTATAAGTGCCAGGAAAACTAAACCCTGGAACTATGTTGAGGTTGGAGATAAATGCTAAGGACAATACAATGAAGAGTTGGGTTGAATTTTATGAGGGGGGAGGTGAGTGGGGAAGTGTTTTTTTTTCCATTATCCCAAATTAGGGGCAAGAAGGTCAAAAAAAAGAGATAGAATTGCTTCTACTTTACTGAGTGGTGAATTTAGCTGGTGAATGTAATACACAGCAATTTATGAATATTTTTTCGTGTTCTATTATGTAAATATAATGAAGTCATCCTAACACTATTTTCCCTTTGTCTCCTCAAAATTCTCTGATAAGTGAAGTGAGAAAAGAATTTTCAGAGAGTTGTCTCTGAGAATTATCAAGGTTCTGTGAAAATTCTCAATTTTTAGTTAAATTAAGATTTTTTTTTAAACTGCAGTCTTCATGTGCTACTGAAACTCTGGCAGCAAATCTCCAGGCAGGGGCTGAGAGCTAAATCAAGCCTCCAATTTTTACAAAATCTAAGCAAAATGTTTTAATCTCCATAACTTTCTGTTGCTGTTTCAATGTTTCATTTAACATCAATTCCCCTACTATTGTCTTACGTACAAGAGGGGGATGAAGACAGCAAATGCAATCGCTAAACTTTTGGTGAGGTTGTTGAAGGTGTGTTTGTTGTTTCTAGGTTTGTAAAGTATCTACTTCTGATCCAAGGAGATCACATTCCTTTTAAGCTCAGCTTTTGTTTTTCTAACAGACAACAAAGATGGAAGTAGCTAAAAATGGCATCAAAATTCTCCGCTATAAGCTGCAAAATTACATCAACTTCTTGAGGAACTAAACAACTCATGCTACTAAGCTAGAGAGAACTCTGGTAAATGTATGATAAATGAAACCAATACAATGAAATTGGATGGAGAGTTCCATTTCATAGCCAACTCTCTCTAACAGACCCTTACAACCCGTGTCAAGGAATCTGAATGACAATATTTAGTAGGAGTTTCAGTGAAATACCTACAATTACATAAAATCAGCAAAGAATTATTCACTCATTATTCATTTCTACACACTATGTTGTATGGACTGGGATAAAGACTGTACAGGCAGCTAGGTAGTGCAGTTAATAAGATCAGGAAGATTCTATCTTCCTGAGTTCAAATCTGGCCTCAGACACTTACCAGCTGTGTGACCTGGTTAAGCCGCTTAACCTTGTTTGCCTTAATTCCTCATCTGTAAAATGAGCTAGAGGAGGAAATGGCTCTCTAGTACATTTGTCAAGAAAACCCCAAAGGGGTCATAAACGGTTAACACAACTGAACAACAATAACAAGAACAAAAAGATACTCTATGGGGCACGCTGTTAGATATGGGTCCTGTCCTCAAGGAACCAACAATTTATTTGAGGAGAAAGGAAAAAAGTATGTAAAAGAATCAGAGAACAATTTGAAACACAGCATGAAGAAGTGTCAGGACTGTGTGATACCAACAGCAGGAGAAAGAGATGATCACTATGGCCTCAACTAGTTAGTGATGGTTTCATAGAAGAAGTAGACCTTATAGAATGGATGTAATTTGGATAAGTGAAGAGAAGGGAAAGCTATATTCCAGATACAAAGAAACAACATGAATTGGATCTCATGAAGAATTTAAGTCTACTGAATCCATTTACCTTCTTTCATAATACTGGATTTCTCTAGTCAAATTCGCCATTTTGGACAGAACTATTTAAAGATATCAAAATATTTTACAACATTAAAATTTTACAGTACAACTCAAAAATTTCCCCTTTAGCTCAATATGATACCCTATCTTAATGACAAAGTTCTAAGGTACAACATGATAATGCAATTCAATGAACATCTATTAAGCCCCTACTACGAGCAGATCATAGTGTCAAGTGATAACAAATACATTAAGTACTAAATTGTGGATTTGTTTATGAGGATTAAAGCAGGACCTTTTTTTTATGACAGTGGCATCATTTTCTAAAGTTAGAAAGGATCCTTGCAATCATCTTAGAACTCAGCTCACACACCAATTTTTATATGAAGTCTTTCCTAATCCCCCCCAACTACTCCTGCCTTCCTCCTCCCCAATAAATTTGTATTCATTTTGCATGTTCTCATATGTGTACACATTTCTCTAAATAGAATGTAAATTCCTTGGAAGTAGGGACAGTTTCATTACGGTCTTCATATCCTGAACACCTACCACAGCCTGGCACACAGCTGGCATTTAATAAATATTTGTTATTTGTTTGATGTAGTCTGATCTCTTCAGTTTACAGATGGGGAAACTGAAACGCCAAGAAGGAAAGAGACTTGCCCAAGGTGATGAAGTTGGTTTATGGCAGTGATGGAACTAGAGTCGAGATTCAGTGCTCCTTCTACTCACTATGCTGTCTTCCCAAGGTGCAAATTTAAATTCTGGGGCAAATTCAATCTTACACAAATTACTGAGATATGGTAGAACATGGTTCACATATGGAATATGACAATGAAGAGATTCCAGAAGGAACCTGATTACCCGTTGTTAATTTCAAAATAAAAGTTCTTCAGGAAAAGGGGAAATACTTTTTAATCTTAAAAATGCTTATTGATGTCTTTTGTTTTTTACATTATCACACTGGGAAAACTTCTTTTCATGTGCAATACAGAGGCTACATGGACGGTATTTTAGCCTTGCCCATCTGTCTACAGTCTAAGTTACCTGTCTCATACCCTGCAATTTTTAACTCCAACCCACTAAAGTCTTTCAGTTTTAAGTGCCTCATTTACTTTTTTTCCAGTTTGCTGAGTTAATAGGCAAGTGTTCTCCAGGTCCTAGAAACTGCATCACCTACTGATGAGTGTAATTACAAGTTTCTTTGGATTTGTGAACACCATTGGCCTATTTTTTTTTCTGAATACGTTAGTTCATTGGTCAGGGCAAAAAAACTGTTCTTTTAGCCATGTCCCCAGGGAACTAGATTTCCGCCAAACACTTACAAAAAAAGAAAAGCAAGATGCTGCTATTTAGACAAAATCATTAATTTGTCGATTAAACTGCATAATGGCACTTAGTTGATTTCATAGCTAAAATTCTTCTTCAGAGCCTATAATGGCCCACTCCTATAGACAGCAGAAGGAATCAATTCTTTCATTGCTCTGTCAAAGATAAGGAGCAATAGCAAAGTTGCTCATTTATACAAAGTGTCCTCATAGCCACAAAAGTTAGAATTACCATTTAATTTTTTTTTCTGACAATTATAGGGAATTCTAATTTAGAAAACACTGCATTACTTCACGGGCCACCTCCTCCATAAATCCTGACAGTCCCTGTTTGCAAGGAGCTCACAAACCAATGGTGAGACATGCAAACAAGTAGCTACAAACAAGTTACAGATGGGATAAATGGGAGAAAATATCAGAGAGAAGACAGTAACTTTAAGGAGGATTAGGAAAGGCTTCTTGCAGAAGGTGAGATTTTAGTTGAGATCAAAAGGAAGCCAGGGAAGCCAGAAAATTTAGATAAGGTAATCTCTTTGTCCTCATGTCTCTCATACTACTGTTTGGTCCTTTCTTATGTACTTATATTATAAATTGTATTATAACTATTGGAGTCCTTATATTATCCTTTCTACCAAATTTTAACCTTAGTTGAGGGAGCTAGATGGCACAGTGGATAGAGAGCTGAAGCTGTAGTCAAGAAGACCTGAGTTTAAATCCAGCCGAGAGTCAGGAAGACTCATTTTCTAGAGGTCAAATCTGGTCTCAGACACTTACCAACTATATAAACTTAGATAAATCATTTAACCTCTGTTTGCCTCAGTTTCCTCACCTGTAAAATGGAATCATAATAACACTTACCTCAAAGGATCATTGTGAAGATCAAATGAGCAATATCTATAAAGCTCTTAACATAGCTTCTGGCACATAGTAGTTGATACACAAATGGCGGTAGTAGCAGTAGTTGTAGTAGTAGTAGTAGTAGAGGTCTTTTTCCATTTTTGTATTCCCAGGGCTGACCACAGTTCTATATTCATAAGAGACACTTTGAAAAATCAAGGACTCTAAGGGTCCTCAGAGGTCATGTAATCCAACATTCATTAGGCCAATAATTCCATTTACAACATTCCTAAGAAGTGATCATCTAAGCTCCGCTTAATGACCTCCGATCAAAGAGAATCCACTGCCTCCAAAGATAACCCTTTTACTTTTGGAGAGCAAATTTTTAGAAAGCCTCCCTTGACATTTACATCTCTGCCATGTCTACCCATTGTATCTACCTCTGCCCTCTAGATTTTGGCAGAACAAGCCTTCCCATTAGATTATAAACTCATTTTGATGGCCTTCTCTAGTGCAGAGTGGGGAGGGAGAAAAGGAGACAGTTTGGAACTTAAAATGTAATCAAAAATTAATTAATTAGTTGTTTCCTTTTTTTTTTAATATCGTAAGCTCCTTAAGAGCAGGAACTGTCTGTTGCCTCTTTTTTGTATCCACAGTTTGGCATAGTTCCTGGAACACAGTAGGTACCTAATTCATATTTATAATTGAGTGATTGATTCCTCCTCCAGATGACAGCCCTTCAAATATTTGTGTAAAGGGATCACAGAAGTGATCAAGCTGATCAGCTGACCTGTTGAGAAGATAGGGTATAAACCACTGTTTGGAGGCAAATGAAGGCAAACCAATTAGACATGATGGTAAGCCCTGGGAACACCAATACAAACAAAAAGATAGTTCCTGCCCACGAGGAGCTTACCTTCTAATGGGGGAAGACAACATAAAAGGCAGCTGAGAAAGGGTGGAGGGGGAAGAAGGCATGCATGCAGGGATATGGTGGAGTCTAGTCTATTGAGAGAAGAAGGATTTCCTGAGCAGCATCACATTTGGAGAATGTCTCGCAGGGAACCTCAGTACAAGCTTGACGTAGCATGCTGCTTAGAGAAAGATGGTTCTCCATCCACACAGTTTCTGTTCTGCATCCTGCTCGGAGAGAGCAAAGCTACTGAGTTCCTTGGATAATGCAAGTATGATGAGAAGGGGTGTGCTTGCTCAGCAAACTCCCAAAGTATGTTTACACTGAGGACCAGGGAAGGAAGGCAGTCTAAATCAGTGGTGTCAAACTCAAATAGAAATGATCCCTTTGGGCTGCATACTGACTTAGAAAACCACAAATCAACATTATTTATGTTGGATCATACTTATATCTGTTTGCTAAACATTTCCCAATTACATTTTAATCTGGTCAAGCCAACCATGGGAGTTTTGTTGGCCTCCAATTTGAAGCCTCTGGTAAACAATCTACTATGAATATACTATGAATCTTGCGGAGATTCTAGGACTCTGAGGAAAAGAGTCCTAGCTCTGGCTGAAATGCCAGGTCCTTCCCTCAAAATAATCCCAAACGCAGTTTTTCCCTAGGGAGATCTGACAGGTTATCTGAATGGTTTTTATATTCACTCATGGTTCCCCAGAGTCCCTTGTGTATTTTCTGGGAGGTAGACAGGTAACAAGCATTTAGTAAGCACTTACTGAGCACTATTTTAAGGGCTGGAGATATAAATACAAGCAAAAAGAAAGATGGTCCCTACCCTCAAGGAGCTTAAGTTCTTACATTTTCTGTGGGACAAAATAAAGGTTGCCCTAATACCTACATTGAGTGCCTGCATAGATGTTACCCACTTTGTAGGAAGCCTAGACATAAGTTATATCTAAGTTTTAGTTAGATTTTCCTGAATTAACTTAAGGTGGGGTTGAAAAGCCAATCAATGAAACTGACCCATTTTAGAGGTAAACCCCCAAGATTGGAACTTCTCTTTGTGAACCCAGAATCTAACTAACCAAGACCCTGGGCTATGGGTTATACTTTAAAATACTTATCGCATTCCCTCCAAGTTTCTATTCTCCAGGCTAAATATACCAAGTTCTTTCAACATAGCCTCATGTGGCATGCTATTCAGTTTCTTCAATGGCTTTCATCTGGGTGCACTCCAATTAATCTATGTGTTTCCTAAAATACAATGTTGAGAACTGAACAAAATACTTCAGATATGGCCTGACCAGTTCAGAATAACTAAACTACCTCCCTTCCTCATTCTAGACCCAATGTTTAAAGAATTGAACCAAATTTAACCAAAAGGGCAAATCCAGGATTCAGCTCATGTGAATGTTTTACATTCTACAGCTAACAAGATGGCCATTTACTCCTGATTCTGCAAATGCTGACAGATTTCTAAATTTAAACATGGCCAAAGACAGTTTTCTATCTGTACTGCTGCACTGCTAAGAGAACAATACCTTTCCTTCCTTATGACATGTTTCCCCTTTTCCCTTATGAGTGATCTCTAGTCTGAATGAATTGGCAGCTTGATGTCTTAAATTCAGATCTGGACTTAAAGAGTTAAAAGACCTAGCTGGGTTCAAGTCTTGTTTCTGTCACTCATATCTATACCTTGGGCGAGTCATTTAGTCAGTTAGCCATTTCATCTGTAAAATGGGGTTAATAACTGCACTACCTATTTTACAGGGTTCTTGTGAGCAATGTACTTTATATATTGTAAAATGCTATAAGGATAGAGCGCCAGTTCTGGAATCAGGAGGACCTGAGTTCAAATCTGACTTTAGATACTTACTAGTGCTGTGGTCATGGGCAAGTCACTTAACCCTGGTTGTCTCAAAAAAAAAAAAGCTATGTAAATGCCTGTTATTATTACTCTTTTACTTATTCTTCCCTTAAAGCCAAAACAAACATCAATCCAATATTCCAAAAAATGTGCATGCCTTTGACAATAACTGCTGAATTGCCTCTCTACAGTTTCACATGGCTTGCTAGAATGGGAAGGGAAGGTCCTCAAGCCAGTTTGTTTATGGTGGAAAACTTTTCATGGGTGAATAAAAGAACATTCCAACAAAGTTGCTGACATCATGAGTTAAGCAACCTGGGTGAAGAGGAGAAGATAATAACGAGAATGATTTTGGGCACAGTTTAAAATAAGTATCAGATTTAAGTATCCAAGAAGGACAAAGTAAATGCTATATGAATATCAATATGACTTTATATCTGCAGGTGTGCAATCACAATGTGCCTGTAGCATACGTTGCAAGAGTCAAAGACAGCTGACATTCACTATTACTATTAGTAAGAATTGGATGCCTAAATGCACAGGGTTGTTCTATGTGGTGGCAGCCCCCAGCCAAAGACTAAAGGGCATGTGTGGTATTCATATCTTCAAATAACATAAATTGCGACTAAAAGAATAAGATGTTAAAACGGACCCCAGCAAAAGAATTTCTGCCAACTTTAAGCTCTCTCTTTGCTCATTTAATTGCTAAGCTCTGTCAGAAAGATCAAATAAGTTGTGGGAACAGAAAAAGTGAAGCATTTTTCATAGTTCAAAGTATGCTATTCTGATGAGCATTATTCCCTTTATTTATCTCTTTATGCATGTGATGGACCAGCATGGCACCATACATAAATCATACATAAGAAAAGGGAGAAATAGCCAGTCAAATAGGAGGGAACACAAGCCTGTACACAAAAAATGGGGAAATAATGACCAAATATATTCAGCTAGCAGCCCCCTTCTGTACCCATGAAAGCAGACGTAGGAGTGTACCTTTCCAGGGCTCTTAAAAAAAAAAAAAAGGCAATAGACCTTCAGGAAATCACGTAACTGCCCCAAAAGAAATTCAATAAACTCGTCCTGTCCCTTTTTTGCATTGTTGTTGTGTTTTTATGAGAATTTACATTTATATTGGTAAGAGAACAATGACTTTAAAAGATTGTGTTTATAGAACATTTCTGTATTTACAGAAAATAATATAATTTTAACATAGGAGCATGTGGGCATGATTAGGAGAATGCATGGGGTGAGGGAAAATAGAAGTGGGACCATGCAAATTTTATAGCCTGATAAACATTTTTAAAACCTAAGAATTCTTTGACCCTATCTGCAAGATGGATGATAATAATAAGTAAAACTTTTTCTTGAGGCAAGGGTAGAAGGACAATCAATAGGAAGTATGTTTTAATTATATCTCTAGTGATAACAGCCATTATTAGAAAGTTTGCTATATGCCACGGGTACTTCAATAAGTCTTTAAAGTCTCATAGACTTCTAAACTGCAAAGTCAACCAAGAGCATCCCAGCTCATAGCCAGACTAAGTATAGCATGATTGGATAAGCACTAAAAGGCTTTCCTGCAAAGCACCTCTCCTTTATTGACCTGCCACCATTTCTGAAATTTATTGTGGACCTTAGGAGGATATCTACAGTGGCTAAGTCACTGTGTGGTGGAAGAAGTACCCACAGTAATGAAATTAGGAATCTTATGATGTTATCTGAGAGAAGGGAACTATTAGTTAGCTAAAACCTTAGCTCTTATTAAGTCATCTAATTCTCCTTTGAAAAGCCCCATTGTGGGGGCAGCTAGGTGGTGCAGTGGCACCAGTCCTTAAGTCAGGAGGACCTGAGTTCAATTCCGGCCTCAGACCAAACACTTGACACTTACTAGCTGTGTGACCCTGGGCAAGTCACTTAACCCCAATGGCCTAAAAAAAAAAAGTCCTATTGTGATTTCTCAGGAGATGATCCTGAGTTCTCAAAAGTTATTCCAACACAGTTAAAGCTCTAGTAGCTCTAACTAAGCTGGGAAGGGTTCTCAAGTATGGCCCCAATAACTAACTATAGTTAGTTATTGTTAGCCATCAAATGATGAGTTATAGGGACTAAAACTCTAGATATCAACTTCCTAAAGTTTTTCTCATCTCGCAGAAGGTGGCTGTTCACCATCCGGTTCTTCTTTTACCTCTGCTGCACTGTAGTTTTTCCATTCTCCTTGTCCTCCATCAGATGGCAGTCATACCCTTTCCCAGGGGACCAACTTTAACAATTGGCCATTTGGGGAACAATACTATAATTTCCATTTTAAGAGACTATTGTTTTTAGCTGCAAAATCCAACCTCCAGACCAAAATGCCTCCATTCTTTTCAAGCTTTTTATATTATGATCCCAACAACACAGCCTGAAGGAACTGTTTCCCCCTGCACTTTTCCAACACTTTCCACTGGGTCCAGGGTGAATGCCCTACTTTTCTCCCCAAATTTCCCTTCATCCTCAGTATTTCCCCCAGGCAAAGGGATTCAAATAATCAGGACTACATTCTCAAACATCTAGAAAACAGAGGTATAAGGAAACAACACTAGGGAAAGGTTTATAATCCCTGGTAAATATATATAATAATAAGTCAGATTTTCCAATATAAAGATAAGGAGAGAAGCTTGCTAAACCACAGAAGGCTTTGGGGTGGAAACTCAGAAGTGAGTGTAAGGTGGTACATAAATCTTTTATGTACTAGGAAAACTGGACCAAATGTGTACGTAATGCTGAAACAGCAGCCATTCTAGAAAAGTTGGTTTTAAGCCTCAGAAGTGTCACAGATGAAAATCCCTTGAGTTGCTTATCAATGCCTATCATGAACTTGGTTGTCTACTCCATGAGAAATCATTTGACTTCACAATAAATTCATTGTGATTCTGTCATTTCCCTTGTACATATTTTGAGGTTGTAAGAGACAAAATAATAAAAGCTGCTGATTTGGGGGTGGGAGGAGGTGAGCAAAAGTAACCAAAATAATGAGAGGACAGGAAATCATGAGAATACTTAGAAGAGGCATGGTAGCTGTCTTCAGATACTTGAAGGTTTCAGAACAGAGATTAAACTGTATCTGCTTACTATTAAAGGACAGAACTAGGACCAATGGGCATAAGTTGTGGTCAAGCTGATTTTGTCCGATCCAACCTGGCCAGTATCAGCAACAGAGCCTCAAGCACAAATGAGCATCTTCTAAGATGGCAGCTGACTTGGGATTTGGTATAGAGAGGTGGGGTTCAGTTCAACAGTAAGACCCACTGTTCTCCCTATACAACCTAGTACCTGATAAGATTGTAGTTATTATTTGACATTGTACCCCAAGTCAAGAGTTCAGAGTTTTACCTAAGGCATAATGCTAAGTTCAATATTGGGTAAGGAAAATTGACTCAGAAGTATCGGAAGCAAAGCAGTAGGTCAGAAAGTCCAAGGAGTAGAATCAAGGTTCAAAGTTAAGCCAGTAATGGAAAAGGATCAAAGGCAAAGAGTACATCGAAGAGTCATGATCACCTACTCACTTGAGCAAGTGAAGTGCTCTGCCAACTTTCAAGCTTAAGGGGACAAGAGTAGCCCATGCTTTCCCATAGACTTAATGTACTAATCCAGGTTTGCTTCTACATTCTTTTTAATTGGGGGAAGGAAGGGAGGGCTGAAATTGGGCAGATTTAAGTCGGATATAAAAGAATAACTTTTTAACAATTAAAGTTGATCCAAAATAGAAAATGTTACCTCAAAAGACAGTGAGTATCCCATCACTAGAAGGCTTCAAGTGGAGATTGATTGAACACTTGTTAGGTTGGAATTTATGCTTGGGTAAGAGCTGAGAGAGCTAATCTCTGAAGTCTCTTCTAATTTTGGAATGCTATGATTCTATGAAGCAATGACTTTTAGGTGATGGGGAAACTGGTGGGGGTGGGTGGTTATTTCAGCTGGGTTTTAAATAGCAATGTGCTCTCCCAAAAAATTTTAAAAAAAAAAGGAATGTACCCATGACATACTTTTAAGTAATCTGCACTACTAACAGTCTCTCTGTCAAATTCTGAAGTCTAGACAATCAAAAAAATTATGTCAAGCCCTAATTAGTACCATTTGCTGATTTTTGAAATGTAAATGTTCACAAAAATTTTAACAATCAGTTCTCAAAAGCCTTTAGAACTGATTCCAGCATACCCCTGGTTTTAAATAATGGATAGGAGATGAACAGGCGGAAATTGAGAAAGGGGAATATTCTATGTACAAAGAATGGTATGAGCAAAATATGAGCAATTGTGGGGAATTGGAAGAGGACAGCATGTATTCAAGACTAGTACAGCGTAGCTGGAGCATGAATAATGAGTAAGAATAGTGTGAGCTGAAGTAGAAAAGTAGATAGAATGAGACCACATCCTGGAGGGCCATGATTATCAGGCTAAGGAGTGCGGCTTTACTCAATAAGCAATAGGGAGCCTTTGAAGGATACTATACAAAAGAGTTAGGATCAGACATTTGCAGTGAAAAGATTAATTGACAACAATGTGAAAGATAGATTAGAGGGGCAAAGGACTAGAAGTAGGAAGGTATATTAGTGGGCTATTGAAATAATTCTGATGAAAGGCAATGATGCTTTGAGCTAGGATGGCAATACTGATAAGAAAGAATATGAGAAAGACTTTAATAAGACATCATATATGCAGGGAAAAGGAGGTGTCAGTTATGATGCGGAGTTAAAAGCATGGATGCTAGGAGAATGGTGGCATTATTGACAAAGGTTTGGGGTAGCAGGGATGTGTTTATGCCTTGTTTTCCCCATATCCTGGGTGGGTCCTACTCATATAACTTCCAAAGGGAGGCATGCCCACAGCACAAAAAGAGCCAAGCAGCAGAGGAGATCAGCGCTTGGGTAGAAATGACCTAGCCAGCAGCTAGGAAGAGGAACAAAGATGGAAAGATGTCTGTCAGGACTAATTCAATATTATCTTGGCTTTATAGCTGCCTTTCCAAGCAGATGCTGATATGTATCTTTGGAAGGGACAGAGTGGACAAAGGAGAGCAGAGTAGACACAGGACCCAGAGGGAAATAGCAAAAGGAGAAATCAGCAAATGGTCCAGATCGTGGTGAGGAGCGGAAGGAACAACACATACATATATAAGCATGTACAAAATCAATGCAAAATAATTACAAGATAGCAAGTGAAAGAGAGCACTAGCAGTTGCAGGGGTTGGGGGAATCATGTAAAGCATCATGTAGATGGTAATATTTGAGCTGTCCAGAAGGAAGTGGGACATTCCATGAGGTGGAGATAGAGAGAAAATAAAATTCAGACTTGAGAGATGGCCAATGCAAAGGTATAGAGAAGGAGAAGGAACACCACATTTGAAAATGCAAATAATAGACCAATATGGTTGGACCACAGAGTGTGGAAAGGGGAGTAATGCATAATAAGGCTGAAAAGATCGGTTGGGGTGGAAGAGAAGTGAAGGGAGAAGGAAAGAGGGGGAAGAGGAAAAAAAGGGAAAGGGGGGAAAATACAAAGGGGAAGGGACACTTCTTTAAGTGTCTACTATGTGTAAATACTGTGCTAGGCACTTTACAAATATTATCTCATTTGATCTTCCCAATAACTGTGATAGGTAGATATCATTACTATCCCTATTTTACAGTTAAGGAAACTGAGACAGATAAAGGTTAAAGTAATCTACCCAGATAGGAAGTGTCAGAAGCTGGATGTGTAATCAGGTCTCCCTGACTTCTGGCTGAGCACTTTATCCATTGCACCACCAGAAGAAAGCCCAGAAAGTAATAAGTATCTAGGAGGAGAGGGTGGTCAGTGTCCAGTGCTGCAAGAAGTTAAGTTAGATGAGGATTGAGAAAAAAATATATATATATATGAGAATTAAGAAATCATTGGTAACATCAGTAGATGCTTAATAAGTGTTTGTTGAATTGAATTGAAAATAATTATTTTGAAAGGGTTTATGTATTATCCCTTAATTGTTTCTTTAAAAAAATCAGTTTTATTACTTTATAGTTACAATTTATATGATAGCCAAAGTTTGCTAATATTGCAACGTACCAAATACTGGCTACCCTGGAATTTCATTTTGATGCCAACATTAAAAATGAGCCTATGTCCTCAGAAAGAAATAACACTCAACACAAAAATCACAAAGAAGTCATTAATTATTGCAAATCCTCGGCATCCTCCAAAGTGGATTTACCCATGTATTTTGTTCAGAAAATGGAAAGCTTGTTAATCAAATACCAAACTCCCTGTGCCTGCAGAAATGAAACACTATTTTCACAGTGTGATTAGATCGAGCAGCTACCCAAAGGACATAGGGCACATGGGAATGGCTCAGAAACTAAAGAAATTGACTAGCATAGAGGAAGAGAATGACTTTTAGCAGCAGCTGCCTACAGTATTTCTGACTCTGCTAATCCATGAGTCCAATAATTATCACAAGAAAAGACACCCAGGTTCCACTCCACTTCACAGACAAAGATTTTAATAGCAAAGCGCTATTGCTATGAGCTCATATTACAAAGACTTCATTACTTTTACAAAACAGATTATGACATTCATTAGATTGAAGATGCACATGCTCATAAATATTGTAAAAAACTGTGCTTTTTCCAAAATAAGTTATGTCTAATAATTACGTCTAATTACATCAAATCAATGCCTCGTTCCCCCTCCCTCTGTTAAACTATCAAGCCAGTTACTTACAAAGAGTCTCCCCATGAATTTGCTCAAATGAGCAAATCCTTCCAAAGGGTCACGTTTTCTAGTTTTCAAGCTCATGGTTCCTTAGCATTGGAGTAAAGAAAAGTGATAGAAAAAATGAATATATACAAACATACATACATATATATACACATATATATAAAATATATATAAAATACATATATATATATATATATAATTAATATGCTGCTAGAGCTTGAAGGGTTTGGGGGATCATAGCTACTTCCATACTCTCATTTAACAGTTGAAGGAATTGTCTCTACTGAAGAGAACAGAATATTCCCTTATTAATAGTGTGGCAAAGCAGCAAAGACCTTGGTTTCTGAAGTCAGAGGACCTGAGTTCAAAACCTGCCTCTGATGTTACTTGGGGCATTGGGGCAAATCACTTAACCTCACTAGACCTCAATTCCTCTTCTGTAAGGTGAGGAGGTTGAATTACATGACTTCTCCTCTGATCCTATAAGCACAAAGACTTGAGCATATCTCTCAGATATTCATAGGACCATACCTTTAAAGCAAGAAGGGCTCCTTGAGGTCACTGAGTCCAATGCCTCCAATCCACTCATTTTGTAGATGAGGAAACTAAGGCCCAGAAAGATTAAGGGACTTGCTTTGAGTCACACAGCTAGTTTATACCAGAGGTGAGATTCAAACCCAGGTCTTCTTGAGTTCAAATCCAATGCTCTATTGTCTATGGCGCACATTTTTTTCCCAACTCAATGAGTGATTACTAGCATAATATGGATTTTCATGCTTGAAGACCAGATAACTTTGTTTAGATAACATGGTAATGATCTTAGAACAGAAGGTCCAAGCCAATTTGTCCACAGAACACTTGGAGACTTGAAATATAATAAGAGAATTTATTTTATTCAGTCGTTTTTCAGTCATGTCCAACTCTTTGTGACCCCTTTTCAGGTTTTCTTGGCAGAGATACTTGAGTGGTTTGCCATTTCCTTTTCCAGCTCATTTTACAGATGAGAAAACTGAGGTAAACAGGATTAAATGACTTGCCCAGGGTCACACAGCTAGTTAGTTAAGTGTCTGAGGCCAGATTTGAACTCAGGAAGATGAGTCTTCCTAACTTCACTCCCAGCATTCTGTCCACTATGCCACCTAGTTGCTGATAGAATCTATAGTGATTATCAAATGGGAATTTGAGAGTATATATAATTTTCAGCACTATTTGTATATTTACAAAAAGTGATAATGTGCTAGGGCATAAAAGAAGTCACAAACAAATAAAAGAAAAAGGATATAAATATTCAGCATATTCTTTACAGACCATGAGGATATAAATTATCATTTAAAAATAATAAAATACATAATTGATAGGGAAATAGGAAGAAGAATTCAGGTATAAATGAATAATAAATAATAATGTGTTTAATAATTAGATCAAAACCATTTAAAGAGAATATGAAATATAATTATTCATTATCATTAACAGTGAGATAGCAAATTGTATGGTATGCAACTAAAGCAACCTAAACCAAAAATAAAGCAAAATTTAGATTTCTGAACACTTGATAAGAGAGAGGACTAATAAATTGAGAAGGCAATAACCCAAAAGAAGTATGAAAAAAGAAATTTTTTTAAAAAATCAAAAATACAGAAACAAAATTTCAAACAAAAGACTTGAATTGCTTTTAAAAAAAAAAAAGATGAGCATCATTGATAAACCATTTACCTTATTTGAAGGAAAAATGAGAAAAATCAAATTAACAGAGCAAAAAAAAACTTATGGGAAATTCATGATGAATGGATTAGAAATATAGTTAATATTGTAGTTTCTAATAATTTATAGCAACTGATATGTATGGAGTGCTTTAATGATTGCAAAGCATTTTATATACATTATTTCATTTGATGATAACCAGCCCCCTCCTGTCAATTAAGTACTACAAGTGGTATTATATTCATCTGACAGATGAAGAAACTGAGGCACAGAAAACTTAAATGCATGTATGGTTTCACCATTTTCTAATTGTCAGTGTCAGATTCAAAACCATGTCTCTCTCTTCTGACTTCTAGTCCAAAACACTTTCCACTGCACCACTCTAACCCTATGTAACTATATAGTTATCCCTTCCATATCACAGCTTTCCTCATCATAGTTTCGATATATTGTGGGCTGGAATAGAAATTAAATAGTAATTTGGGGGGAGTTTTGCAGAAGCCACAGACAACATGCAAAGGCCAGCAGATGACACAGGAAAAGTTTAGAAACTGAGAAATGTATAAACTTTATGTATAGCATTATATAATATCAACATATTTTCTCTTTTAATACCATAATAATTCAGACTTCTCTGGTACAAAGGGGAAGTCAAAAAATTTTACATAGATTTTCCAGATTACAGGGGAGCCATCCCCTTATACTGCCACGATGTAGAAGGGATAACTGTACCCTAGTATATGACAACAAAATTTAAAAACTTAAATGAAATGGATGAATTACTATGAAAATTAGAACATCCAAACGAATAAAATGAGGAAAATAAATTTTTAATCAACTTGACCTCTCTCTCTCTCTCTCTCTCTCTCTCTCTATATATATATATATATATATATAAAACACAAATTAGTTTCTCTTCTCCCCCCAAAAAAAGTCTATGGTTCTAATGAATTTAAAAGTGAAATTATAAGGTCAATTTAGATTAAAACCAGGAAAGCAATGATGTTTCAATATTAGAAAAATTCCTAGCAAAGTTAGTCATATTAGTAACAAGCACAATAAAAATCACATCATTTTATCAACTAATGGAGAAAAGACTTTAAAAATACAGCACTTTTTTGGTTTTTTAAATTGTTGCCATCTGTTTATCACATGACAACTATAGATAGATATAAAATAGATGTAGATATATCCCATCCCACCTTACTCCCACCCATGACACATATAGTCATTACACCCCTCATGACTAAGAATTAAGTAAAATCAGCTAACAAAATAATTGCACCTCTTAGCAGAGGTAACATGCCATATCCATAGTCCCTCACCTATCAATTGAAAGGAGGAAAGCGTCTTTCATTATTTGTTCTCAGAGACCAAGACTGATCAGTGGAATTAATCTGATTTAGTTGCCTTATAGTGTTTTTTACATTTATTTATACTACTTTAGTCATTCTGCACATTTTTCTATTGGCTCCATTTACTTAATTCAGTTCACACAAGTCTTCCTGAGTTTATCTGAATTCCTCATATTCATCATTTCCCAAGATACAACAGCATTCTACTGCATTTATGAACCACATTTTGTTCATCTATTCGATCAATGGGCACCTATTTTTATTTCATGATTTTTGCTACCACATAAAGTGTGGCACTCAATTGCATTTAAAAAAAAATTCTAAAGGAAAAAAAATCCCAGGAAACATGACCTTAATAAGATAAAAGCCTTTATCTAAAATCAAGAGCTAGCATTTTTTTTTTGTAATGGAGAAACACTGGAAGATTTCCCAATAATAACAAGAATGACCACTGTCGCCACTATTATTTGATGTAGTAGTGGAAATGCTGGCTATAGCAATAATATGGTATTGGAAATGTATGCCTAACGACTGGAGAATAGCTGAACAAATAAAATATGGAGCAGGAAAAAAATCTTTATCTATCTCCCCATGTTTCTTTGAATTCTTAATAATTGTCTTTCCTAATAGCATGATTCCAGTATAGTAATATACAATAGTTTGTTCAGCTATTCCCCAATTGTTATGCATATATTAATTTCCAGGGTTTATTTTTTATTGATTCACTAGGGTTTTCTTGCTGTTGTTGAGTTTTATTTTATTGTTTTATTTTATGTTTATTTTATTTATATTTTGTTTATTTTATTTTTTGTTCATTGAGTTCTCCTTCCTTCCTTCTGCATCAGGATCTACTTTTTAAAAAATTATTAACATTTGTTTTTTATTTCACATTACATTCAATTTATATAACATAATTTGTTCAGCCATACTCCAGTGATTGGACATCTAATTTTTTCCCAGCATTTTGTTATTTTAAACAATAGTGCTAGGAATATTTTTGTGCAGATAAGCTTTTTGTAGGGAAACCACTACTTAGCATGCAACTGCATATTGCTTCATAAAAAGAACGCACTAATTTATAGCGCTCCAATAATGTATCAATGTGCCTGATCTACCACAGCTATGCCAGCACTTAACTTTATCGTTGTCCATTATATTAGTCGATTTGTTTGGCGTAAAGGAGATTTTGAACATTTTAAATTTGGTTGTTGATAATTTGTACAATATAAAATGTGTATGTATATATATACATACACACACAATACATATGTGTATATACATATAACCTATATTATATGTGTATGTGTACATAAAATATATGTGGACACATATACATATATTATATATACATATATACATATGCACATATACATATATATTGCTTTTGGGTCATTTTAGTTGTGTCTGATTCTTCATGACCCCATTTGGAGTTTTCTTGGCAAAGATATTGGAGTGGTTTGCTATTTCCTTTTCCATATCATTTTACAGATGAGAAACTGAGGCAAACAGGATTAAATGACTTGTCCAGGGTCATACAGCTAGTAAGTGACTGAAACCAGATCTGAACTCATGAGGATGAGTATTCCTGATTCCAAGCCCAGTGCTCTATCAACTACTCAACCTAGCTGTCATATGTGTGTGTGCATTATTATCTTTATTATTAGTAGTAGTAGTATTATTCTTTTATTTTTTTAACAGTTACATATTGAAGAATGGCTTTTATGCCATATCTGATTTTTAAAAGACGTATACACAAGATGGAAGCAAGGCAGGTAACTGAGGATGAATATATGAGAGTAACATGGACCTCTAAAAACAGCATCAGGAATGTTAAAGCTCAGAATTAGCTGAGACCGGTGAAGAATGCTAGAAGTGAACAGGAAAGTTTATGAAGTTTACTTTCAAAAATTGCCTCTGTTTCTTTTTTATTAAATTAATTTTGTTGATATATTTTGTCACTTTGATTTCCAACTCCTGCTCAATGAGCCTTCCTAACAAAGAACAAAAGGGGAGGGGGTGAAAGGGGGAAACAGTTTAACAAAACTACTCTTACGTCTGACACACAGTATTCTCCACCCCTTCTCCCCATCTACAAAGAAGGTAGGAAGGTAAGTACCTCAATTTTCTCAGCAAAATAGGATGTAAAGTCATCTGCTGAGATAGGAAAGAAGCAGGGTGGTGGTTAGGAGCATTAGAAGAGTAGGAAATATTTGAGCAGCTGCTGGGAAAACATGTTGAGGTCAACAAGAAATAAATAACAAGCTCCTTGTGTCTATAATTTTTAAATACTTTTAAAACAATTCTAAAAACCAAGTAATCCAATCAAGTAGGCTTTTTTAAAATTTAAGTCAACCAAGCCTAACTGATTTATGCAGTATTTACACATTCTTTCCCTGAATTTACAGCTGCTTCAAGACCATATTGGGTAGGAGGGAAAGACTGTCAGAACCTTGAGTTCATATGTCTGAACTACTCTCAAAACAATCATATGATTGAGTAAAGAAAAAAAACCTTAGTGAATCATATTAATATCTTATAAGGCCTTGGAACACTCAGTAATTAAATTTTCATCAGGAGGTTGTTTTTATTTCAATAGTAAGAATAGCTATCACCTACAATAAGCAAAGACGTCAGAGAGCAAACAGGAAACACAGAGCTGTTGAAACAGGAAGCAAAGACATGAGCCCTCTCATTTCTATTCCCCTGGCCTACCCTTCACAAAGAGAATTTTTAAATGGCAAGTCCAATTGTCGAAAGGATTTTCTTGATGAATTCCTCAGGATTTAAATGGAAAGTGTGCAGGAAAATAAGGATAGATGGAGGTACGAATGGTGATGGGTGGTTGGCATGGTTTAAAAGCAACACAAAGACTTGCATGAAAAAATAAAGAGTGAAATGATCAGAACCAAGAGAATGCTATATACAGTAACAACAATATTGTTCTAAGAACAACTTTGAATTACTAAGTCATTTTGAGTATCATAAATACTCAAATCAATTACAAAGGACCTATGAAGAAAGAAGCTATCTGCATCCAGAAAAAGAACTGATAAATAGAAGTATATATAGTATGGTTTTACATACATACATACATACATACATACATACATACATACACATATTTAAATGGTAGCCTTCTCTAGGGCAGGGTGGGAAGGGAGGAAGAAAAAAAACAAAAAGTACACAGCAGAGAACAAAAGAAAACTTGTATAGTATGTATTACATAGATGTATAATATTTATTACATATTTTTTTAGAAAAAGGAAATGGTGTGAAATGTAAATTCATGATTTTATATTGAAAACTCTTTTTATGTTGTGCATATGTTATGCACATGGAAATGTTCTTTTTCAGGGTTTTTTTTGTGTTTAAGTTCAAAATGAATAATTATTGTAAAAGTAACACAAAGACTCTTGAAAGGATTTCTTATGTAGCTATCTAGTATAAAACTATACTTTTCAAATGTAGTTCTGTGAAAAGACCTTGCTTCATTAATCCCTTTTAAATATCATAAGATTTAGAGCCAGATGGGACCCTTAGGGATCACCTCCAGGGCAGGTGCTTTATTTACTGTACCACCTAACTGCCCCCCAAACTGATTCTTAATTCATTTAGGTCTTTATCTTTCAAAATATGCTTTTTGTTGTGGTATATGATTGTGATGGAATATTATTGTGCTATAAGAAATGATGAACGGGGAGGGGGGCCAGTTAGGTGGTGCAGTGAATAGAGCACTGGCACTGGAGTCAGGAGGACCTGAGTCCAAATCCAGCTGCAGACACTTGACACTTATTAGCTGTGTGACCCTGGGCAAGTCACTTAACCCCATTGCCTAGCCAAAAAAAATAAAAGAAAAGAAATAAAAAGAAATGATGAGCAGGAGGCTTTCAGGATGAACTGATGCAAAGTGAAGTGAGCAGAATCAGCAGAACATTGTACATAATAACAGCAATATTGTACAATGATCAATTGTGAATGACTTAGCTATTCCCAATAATACAAAGTTCCAAGACAATTCTAAAGCATCTATGATGAAAAAAGCATCCACCTCCAGAGAAAGAAATGATGGAATCAGAATGCAGCATATTTTTTAACTTCCTTTATTTTTCTTTTATTTTTGTCTGTTTTCTTTCACAATATGACTAATATGGAAACATGTTTTGCATGACTACACATGTATAACCTTTACTAAATTGCTTGCTTTTTCAATGATAGAGGATAGGAGAGAGGGCGAGAGAATTTGGAACTCAAAATTGTTAAAAAAAAAAAGGTTAAAATTGTTTTAACATGCAATTTAAAAAAAATTAAAATTCAAATAAAGTAAAATGTGTTTCTTGTATACAGCAAAATGTTGGGCTTTTATACATTTTCCGTTATTCTCATTCATTTTATTGGAAAATCTAAACAATTTACATGTAGAGTTATAAGTATTAGATTTATGCTTTCCTCCATTACATAGGAAAAACAAAAGTGGTGAAGGAATAATAGCTATACCAGATGTCAAATGTATTATAACTATATTTTTTTTAAAAAAAACTGTTTGGTACAGGAAAAGGTATAAAAAAAGAGATCAATGGAACAGAATAAAGGACAAAGAAACAAAACACAATAAATATAAATGATTAGTGCTTGATGAAATCCTGAGGAAATTAATCAAATACTCAAAGAAGTATAAAAAACTAGTACGTGAAAAATTAATTCAAAAATACCTGGGGAGTGGAATGACTATTTAATTGAAAACTCTGCTGAAAACTGAATGGTTATATGGAGGCGGGGGGTGGGGTGGAAGGGGACTGAATTCATAACTCAAATTATATATCATATATATAATCATCTCTAAATATGTATTATACATCATCTATCAGTCTATCTATCTATATCAATATAAATGGATCTGTGATCTGAATCTTTTTTTAAAGACCAAAAGAAAAAGGGATAATATTTGTCTCAGTTATGAAGGACATTCATTTAAATTGAATAAATAGAAGAAATAGGTCATGTAATGATTAAATTTTGCACAATTAAAATATTTTTAAATTAAAAGAAAAATATTGAAACAAATCCTTAGATCATGAGTTCTTAACCCGTGGTCAATGAACTTGTCTTAAAATAATTTTTTATAATTAGTTTCCTTCATAATTGTATGTATTTATTTTATGAATTTTGGAATATTCTTCTGAGAAGTTCATAGGCTTAACCAGACCATCAAAGGAGCACATGATACATAAAGGGTAAATAACCTTTCATTAGAAAAAGGTCTACAATACAGAATACATAAAGAATTGATGCTTACCTATAAGACTAATACATACTTCCAGTAGAGCGATGGTGAAGAAACATCAACAATTTACAAAAAAAAAAAAAAGGGGGGGAGCACAGGGATACAAGCTGTTAAAAGTATGAAAAGATGTTCATATTCACTAAGAGAAATGTAAATCAAGAGAGCCTTAAGGTTCCATTTTGCACCTACTAGAACAGTTATGGAGATAGCTAGGTGGCACAGTGTGTTTTTTTTTTTTTGTCCTTTGTTATTGAAGAGGACCATGACATCAGGAAGATGTTGCCACGACTTGCAAGTGAATTGGATTTGTTGGAAATAACTTCTGGTGCCCAAATAGACACAGACTCAGGATGGGTGAAGCACTGAAACCTTTAATATGCTTCCTTCAGGAAGCGGGTGTGTCCCTCCTAGCTGACTTACATTGGTAGAAGTCAGCACAGGTCACAGACTTTCCGAAACATCCATCATACGTTCACCTTGGTATGTTCCCTTCTTCATACATTGTATGTTCAGAAAATTGTGTCTTAATCCCGCCAGGAGGTGGAGAAGCTAGTATTAAAGAGCCGAAAGCATGTGCACTCTAAGTAAAGCTTAACCTTTGTCCTATCTTCAGCCTTTTTAATCACACCACCAGTTTTGCCCCATTTTAACTGGTTCTTGAAGCTCCTCATCCAGAGCCACTTTCCTCTCAATTTCCTCATATGGAAATAAAACAATTTCTTACTTCTCACAGATTTAAGTGAGGGAGAGTTGTGTAATAACCAGCATCACTTTCTCCTCTGGAGCCATCTGGTTCCAGTGGCAAGATATAGATCAGGACAACTGGAGATGGCCCAAAGATGCAGTGGGATACCTTGGCCTTTTTAAGCTAAGGTCTTTCCAAGTCCTCACTTTGACAGAGGCAACACCCATTCAGTGATTAGGGCTGTTTAAGAAGTTGAGCCAAGGGATAGTCCCTTTAATTGCCCCCCAAAAAAAAGTTAGAAAGGAAGAAAGAAAAATGAAAAAAAAATCTAAGTGGGAGGAAAAGATACTCAGGGTTTCTGGCAAAGAGAGAAACAATTACTATTTGCGTTCACTCTGAGCCATCTAGGCCCAAGAAATAACCATTATGTGGCGCCTGAGCAGGCACCTGTTGTTGGCCAATCAATGAGAGCCATAGCGAAATGGGCTTAAGGCACAGTCTTTAAGAAAGAAATGTAGGGAGGAAGGGGAGGAATTAGCACAATCAACATTCCAGGTTGGTGCTGGAGGATAAGGTTGTGAGTTTTGCTGCCAAACAGACCCAAGCAAGGAACAACCAAGAATACCCTCTCATATTTCATTCATATATGTATGTGTGTGTATTTCATATAAATCATATATAAATCACACAAGAGGATGAAGATACTGATACCAAGTAGGCATGTGAAAGAAAGGCAATACAACTAGTCAGTTGAGTTTTGAAGATGACAGCCAAGGGAAGGTTACAGGAGAAGCCATAGAAACTTCCACGGAAAAGGAATAGGGGACTCGATACCTAAGAGATTTCAGTCATCTATTTGCTCATTTAGTTTTCTCTGGTCAGAAAGCCCCAACTCAAAGAAACTGTAGATATCCAGATGAATAGTATATAAAACATCAGAAGGAGAAGAGCCAGGAAGAAAGACAGAAATAAGAGACAACCTATTGGGAATACAAGAAAAAGAATGAAAGGCAAATAATCCAAGAGGGAGAGACTGGGCATAATACTAGCTTCCAAGCAAATAAATGAACAGAGAGACTCATAGATTAGCTTGGTATAGTGGCAAGATCATTGGCTCTGGAGTCAAAGGGGTCTGAGACCTGGGTTCACCTCTGATATAAGACACTACCTATATGATCTTGGATGAGTCACTTAACCACCATGGGTATAAATTTCCTCATCTGTAAAATGATGGGGTTAGAATAGATGGCCTCTGAAGAAGACCCCTTCCAGCTTTAGATTTTATGACTGAAGGAAAATGAATAAAAATTTGAGTCATAACATTTTGAACAAGTATCATACTTAAAAGAAAATTAATGAAAATCAGGGGTACCTACTACTGAAAAAGATAATTACTTAGGTTCCTCAGGGGTCATAGAACAGCAATAGAGGAAGAAAAGTGAAATGACCAAAGTAAAAAATGAATAAGGTGAAATAAAATGTAGAATAAAAAAAATTAGAAACTACTATGCATAATTATATACCAGCAAAACTGAGAATTTAAAAGAAATGGAGGATCATTTATAAAAACATAAAATGCCAAAATTAACATAATACCAAATAGAGATCTTACAACAATCTCATTTCATTAAAGGAAATTGAACTATCTATTAAGGAAGTACCAAAGAACCCTCATTCAGATGGGCTTTCAGGTGAATTCCATCAAACATTAAAGAACAATCGATACTTAGACTACACAATTTATTATTTTTTCAAAATCCAAAAAGCAAAATATCCTTCAGAATTCTATTTATGAGATAAATATTGTCCTAATACCAAACCAGGTCAAGTTAAAGTAAAGAAAGAGAATTATAACTTAATATCACTATTGAATATCAATTCAAAATTTTAAATAAAATCTTATTAAAAGACTATAGCAATATGCTCCAAAAATTATCCCCTATGATTGAGTTGAACTTATAACAGACATTGTAAGAATGGTTGAACAGCAGAAAATAATTAACATATTAATCATATTAAAAACAACATAAAAAGCTTCAAATCACATGATCATATCAATAGATAACAGCAAAAGCATCCAACAAAATACAGCACATATTTATGCTAAAAAAAGGAAAGAAAAACTTGTAAAGCATAAGCCCATTTTTAACATGATTAAAAATTATAAATCTAAAACCAAAAACAAGTATTATATATAAAATGAGAAAACCCTAGAAGTTTTCCAGCAAATACAGGAGTTAAACAAAGATAGAGCCTTCCCCTAGTGTTTATTTTTAAAACCCTAGAATATTAGAAAAGAAAGCAAATGAGATAACAGCTTCCATAAAGTAGCAGAATACAAAATTAATCCACAAAAATCAACATTTCCATATGATAATAACAAAATCTAGAAAGAAAAATAGAAAGAAAAATAGAAAATTATTCAAGTTAGCTTTAAAATATATAAAACAAAATCATTTAGGATTCAATTCATCACAGAATACTCAAAACATGCAAAGATAGAATTACAAAAAAAAACCCCTCTTTATAGAAATAAAAATCAACTGAAATAATTGGAGAGATATTCAGTGATAACAGTTAAGTCATGCCAGTAAAACAAAATAAGAATAACATATAAGTTGATTTATAAATTTAGCACTATACATATCAAACTACCAAAGGAATACTTTCTAAAACTAGTGGAAATAATGACAAAATTTATTTGGAGGAGCAAAACATCTAAAATATCATGGGAAATGAAAAAAGAGTAGGAAAGAAGGGGAATAGACCTCAAATTATACTATAAAGCAGTAATCATCAAAACCATATAATACTGGCCCAAAAAAATAGAAAAGCAGATCAATGGAACAAATGATATAAGCAAGAAATGGAAGCAATAAAAAATAGTAGCCCACTGTTTGATGAAACAAGACCCAGGAAGTTATCCTCAAGTTCCTTGAGGAAGGACTCAAGTTGGAAAGGCTTTCTATACTAGCCTGACTACAGACTGTCTTTCATCTGAGTTACCAAGTTAAATTCACTGTATTAACACCAGATGGTAGACAAGTAGGCGAAGAATTCTTCTGACCACAACAATTCATTTAGATTGTTCAATGAGCTAAAAGATACACTTCTAACTAGTTTCTAAGCCCTCATTCTGAGGTTCTTGCTTATGTATTCACTTCTCCTGAAAGACACAGAAACAAAATGCTTATTGATTTGTACTTTACATGTCTTCAGTCAGCAGTAATTCAAGATTTATATGCTTAGTGTTGCAAGAAAGACAATAAGCAATTTCTTGGACCAGGTCCCAGTGTTAATAATATTTAAAATCTACTAAGATGTAAGACAGTGAAAGCATCACTAAATTTAGGACCTTCAGTAAGCATACCTTTGATTTAACTAAGGCATATGCAAAAATAAATATATAAATGAATGAGAGAAGGAAGGAAGTGAAGGAGAGATAAAGGAAGAAAGAGAAAGAAAGAGGAGGGAAGGAAAGGAAGGAAGGAAGGAAGGAAGGAAGGAAGGAAGGAAGGGAGGGAGGAAGGGAGGAAGGAAGGAAGGAAGGAAGGAAGGAAGGAAGGAAGGAAGGAAGG
>NW_020954723.1:27390263-27396302 GCF_900497805.2 Vombatus ursinus
GAAGGAAGGAAGGAAGGAAGGAAGGAAGGAAGGAAGGAAGGAAGGAAACCCAAAACACCCACAAAGCTAGTTACTAGAATCCACTTTTAGGAGCAAAATAAGCCCAAATAGAATTCACGTACACTCAAAGGTGGTATAATGATTAGAACAGAAAGTACACAGAAAGCTGTTCCAGTGTATGGGTACCATTCACCGCCACTCTGACATTTTAAAAGTACTTTACATTTTCAAACTGTTCCAAAATTGTCATTATTAGTCATCCCCTAATGATTTCAATGGTTCTCTTTTTCTTTCTTCAAAAAATAAAAAAAAAAAATTGGCTAATCTTGAGTCAATGTTTACTTTATTTAAATCACATCACAGTCAGAGACCACCACACAAACCAACTTGAAGTACTACTTAAAAGGCACGTGGTTTCTTTCTGCATTCTCACTCTAGAGTCAGTGTACTACCAGAAACACACTCAATACTTCCTATGTTAAAGCACTTAGAATCAAAGGAGACATTTATTTAAAGTGTTCCAATCTGAGCTATAAGCATCTTCAGAGACTTGTGGTCAACTAGATGCTAATCTTTGCCCCTGAAAGGTTATTACCTTTATGAAGCACCCAGTATTAGAGGAGAAGGAAATTTGATCCATCCAAATGTGGTAAAATGAGGGTAAGACCTCAGTCCTTTGAGACCAGCATGATTCTATTAAGGAAGATATATGCTGGAATGTGAAACTTCTAAATCTTGGGACATTCCATGAAGAGTTTTGCCAAAAAGAGTTTTGGCCAATGAAGCCACCTAAATTGGGAAGAAACCTGGATTTTCTTCTCTAAAAAATTATAGAACACCCCCATATATTAGGACACATGCATTCCTTTGAGAGTCTGCTTGCCTAGGGTTTTCTGAGCATTGGAGAGAACTAAATTTTGATGGTTTTACACAGCTAAATAAAAAATGAAAGTCCTGGGTAATGAGAGAAAAATACATCAACAAAATGGCTTTTCAATGATAATTTGTGACTTACATAAGATTTTACATTTCTTAAACACAATTTATATTTCTTAAAATATAAATGTACCTAATATACCTAATATACCTTTGAAATATACATAAATCTAATAATATAATAAATATACCTTTTCAAAATCAGTGACTTTTTTCCCCCTTACCTAATGGAAACTTGACTGGAACTAACAGTTTCCAAATTTAGCAGACCTGTAACCAGTAGAATTTGTTGCTTGACAACTGCACACATTTGTGTATTACCTGACAGGTTGCCAGGGGAAGCTGGTGGACAAGGAAACGTAGTTAAGTCTTATGCAAAAATCACTAATCCACAACTCATATTTAAAAATCTCTGTGTCTTGTCTTCTCTGTTTTTCTGTCTCTGTCTCTCTTTCTCTCTCTGGCTCCTATTGCCAGTGCCTCATACATGCCAAGCACTGTGTGGAGCACTTTACAAATATTATCTCATCTGATCCTCAGAACAACCCTGGGAGGTAGGCACAATTATGATCCCCATTATTAATGACATTCCTACATAGTCAAGTCACAAGACTTAAGGATTTATTCCATTTGGCCCCAGAAGCTAAATGTAATAGGACAAATGGGAAAAATTATTAAGAAGGTGGATTTTGACTCAATGAAAAGAAGAATTTTCCAACAATGTATACTGTCAAGTCACAAAGCATGCTGCCTCACAAAACATTGAGGATCCTGTCACTGGGGTTGTTCACCCAGTCAGTGGGCATATTGTAGAGGGGATTATGCATTGGGTAGGGAGTTAGTGACCTTTGAGATCTCTTCCAATTCTGTGATTCTATGAGTTAGTTCAGGTATGCCTCACCTTCTACAGAATTACAGAATCCTGCTGTGTTCACTACCTACTTTCGGTGTCTTTTCATTCCTCTCCATGGCCTCCACATCTATCAAGATTAGAACAAGATTAGCCATTAGACTTCATTTCCAAAAAGGACTTCCTCCCCTTTATACAGTGCATGAGATCAAAACAAAGGAGGATTGAAATGATTTCAATCTAGAGTAGAAACAAGAACAGAACATAGGAATAGAAGTTAGAGTATCTAAACTGAAAATCAAAGAACCTGAAATGAAAGCCTGAAATAAAATGGTTTAATTAATTAATTAGAAAAGCAGATGTTAAGTATCTGCTCTGTGCCTGGCACTGTGGCCATTCTGGAGATGCAAATACAAAACTATAAGTTTCTAATACATTCTAATAGACAAATATAAGATATAAGAGGGAGCGGTACCCAGAGAAGGGGATTTTGGTCTAGGGAGTCACAGGGATAGTAAATGGAGCCTTTAGATAGTACACGTGCTCTTCCCAGAAGCAACAGTAGTATTGATTTGATTATTCTTTCCAGAGCAAGATATGGTTCAAAAGTGTTATTTTCTTCACAGAGACCAAAAGATGGGCTGGGAAACAGGAAAAATAACACCAGAGGTTCCTAATGCCTAAGAACTTGTTTCTTAATAACAGAATTTTTTTTTATTCATGAAATGCTCAAGAACTTTCATTTATCAAAATGAATCCTCCCATTCTAAAACTTATCTCAAATATTCTTAAATGAAATTCTTCATCCTCCAAAGTGATACTTGACAAATAATAACAAAAGTTTAGCTGAAGTTAGCATATTTTTTCCTATAATGGGATTCATTATTTGTTTTCATTTTCACATACTCTTCCATCTTGACTTTGATGAAAATCTTTTGAAAATGCCTTTGACAGGATCTTCCATTTAGTTCCTACTGCCACCACCCTATAGATTTCAGGCACTTACATCATATCTGAATTATTGCAAAAGCTTCCTAACAGGGCTCCCTGCCTCCAGTCACTCCTCTCCCCCCTCCTTCCTGTATGCTATCACCAAAAAAATCTTGCGAAAACAAATATTACTCTCTGGCTCAAACACCTGTGTATAGAATAACGCCTAGACTTCTTAGCCTAGCATTCACAGCACTATACAATTTGACTTCAGTGTTTTCTTCCATAATTCTAGGGTTCTTTTTTGTTTGTTTTTTTTTATAGAGTATTGCCATGATTCCGTGAAACTGCCTATTCCCAAACATACCTTTGGCTTTCACCTATCTTCCATCCCTGCTCATGTTGTTTCCTCTGCCTAGAATGCCCCCATTCTCAAATATCTACCAGTAAAAATCCTTCCTATCCTTCAAGGTCCACTTCAAAACACAACTTGTTCCATGAAGCCTTACTTAATTAACTCAGATAGAAGTGATTTCTCCGCTTCTGAATTCCTAATGTACTTCATTTGGGTCACACTTACTAACACCCTCCCATGTGTTATATTTATTTATATACACATTCACTCCTCTACTAAACTCAAAGGTCTTTGAAGTTCTGGAACATCTATGGATCCTGTGGAGCACCTTAACCTCAATAGTAAGCCCTCAGTAATATGACTATTGAATGAATTTTGTCTAGGAATAGAGACAACATGAACAATTCTAACGAACTGAAGTGCCTATCAGTCTATACTTTGCTAGTAACAGATTTGAAACTGCTAGCTGCCAGGATTTCCTAAACTTAATCACTGAATGGGTGTTACCTCAAACAAGCTGAGACCTGGGAAAGACCTTAGCTTAAAAAGGCCAAGGTCTCCTACTGCATCCAGGGCCATCCCCAGTCATCCTGATTTGTATCTCGCCACTAGACCCAGATGGCTCAGGAGGGGAGAGTGAGGCTGGTGACTTTGCACAGCCTGCCTCGCTTAGATCCAATTCACTTACAAGTCATGACATCACCTTCCTGAAGCCATGGTCTTCTTTGAGACAACAACAAGTGGCTGCCAGGAGCAGTACATTAAATAATTCTTCCCAATGTCTATTTTCTCCTTTGGGGTGTGTCTCTGAAAACTATGCCTAATTAAAGGGACCCCTAAGTGATTTGGGAAAAGTAACCAAGCAGTGCATTTCTCTGCAGGACCCTGAATACTAAAAACAACAGGTTGGGGACTGAGATCATAGAAGGGCAGTTAGGAAAGTCTCAGGAGTTCAGTGGCTTAAGTTTTCCAGAGCCCTGTTCTAGGTTCCCTGACAGGCCAACTGAAATTTGGGTTTGTGGTTTCTGCATCCTAGCAAAAGTTATAGGAAAAACAAAAGCCATAGGAAAAGATAAAGAAAACTCAGAAGAGCTTTGGACAATCCCTTCCTTACAAGTAGGACATATAAGGGTACTATATATAAGGTCAAAGGTTATTTTCCTTAACCTCTCCTAGAATGGAGGATGCTCTGTTCCCATCCCATACAATACAATACAGAAAAGATGGCCACTTGGCATGTATAAGGACAACTGGATTTAATCGGGAAACCTTGATTCAGGTCCTGACTCTGACACTCATTAACTATGTGATCTTGGCCAAGAATAACTCCTCTGGGCCTCAGTTTCCTGATTAGTCAAATGGAAACAGTATAACTTACACCACCTATCTCACGGGCAGCTAGGTGGCACAGTGGATAGAGTGCCAGGTGTATTCATGTTATATCCTTCTACTAAACTGTTAGCTCCAGGACGTCAAGAATCCTGTCTTATCTAGTCTTTCTATTTTGCTCAGGCCAGGGTACATACTCTGTACATGGTAGATACTTAATGCTTTCAAAATTAAAACTTAGTTATCTAGTTTCTATTGGCAATAACACTTTAGAAGCCTTTAGGGGTAGGAAAGGGCCTTCAATAGGAAGAGACAAGATAAACAGCAGCCAGGAGGGTCAGCTACAAAGGAAGAGAGAAGCACAAGAAAAATCATAGCATTAGGAGTCAGAAGACAGGAGCAGGAATCCTCGTTCTGCCGTTGTATTACTCAAATGACTTTTTTCCAAGTCATTTTGACTCTGTGGGTATTAGTTTCCTCATCTAAAAATAAAGGCATTGGACTAGATCACTGGTGTCAAATTCAAAGAGAAATAGGAGTGACTAAACCGTACAAAAGGATCCCTGTGGGCTGCATATTGACTTGGAAAACCACATTAATATTATCGATATTTTGTTGTGTTTGTTATTAATTGTGTTAAATAATTCCAGTTACATTTTAATCTGGTTTGGGCTGCAGTCTTGACATTTCCTGATGAGATGACTTTAGAGTCCATTCCTTCTCCAAATTCTATGATCCTACCACAAGAGGAAACATCCCCTGCAAGCATCCACATTCAACTTTGGAGGCAGCTAGTGGATGGAGTGCTGGGCCTGGACTCAGAAAGACCTCAGTTTAAATCCTGTTTCAGACACTTACTGGCTGTTCCACCTAGGGCAAATCACTTAATTGCTGTTTACCTCAGTTCCCTCAATTGTAAAATGAGCATAATAAGAGCACCCACCTCCCAGAGTTGTTGTGAGGATCAAAAGTAATTGTAAAGCACTTGGCATAGTGCCTGGCACATAGCAGGCAGCATAATAAATGTGAATTGTTATTATTGCATTATAGCACAATATAATAATTGATACTCATAGTGATGGATTCAAGTCATCAAAGAAAGGTTAATTTATATTCAGTGTATTCTGATAAGGTATCAATATATTTTTAAAAGATTTCCATTAAAACTATTAAATTTTTTTTTAATTAGTACTTAAAGGAGGCAACTTTCGATTAATGTATAGTCAATTCAATAAGTATTTTTTAAAACACCTGCTACCTGCATGTCACTCTGCTGGGGAGACTAGGATGAAAATGAAATACAGTCTCTACCCTGAAATATTTTATTCCCTGACAATGCCAAATAAGCAAACTATCCGGATTAACACCAATGTATCTTTAGCAAAGACTAAACAGGAATCATTAGTCACACCATGCCGTTCTTGGTTGTCACAAGTGAACTCATAAGGGTAAAAGAATTGCATTTTAAGAAATCCTATCCCCAAGTGAAAAACTTTTTAAAAAATATCTACTTTCAATTACAGCTTTAAATTTTTTTCCCTTTCTAGCAGCTGTCAATGGGGAATTTCTTCAACAAGGTTTCTACAGGCTCCGTGTGTGTGTGTGTGTGTGTGTGTGTGTGTGTGTGTGTGTGTGTGTG